>NC_053122.1:1339119-1492415 GCF_010015445.1 Perca fluviatilis | reverse complement strand
CTGCATGCATTGCTCTTTTGGCAGAGATAAACACACAAACTTCTTTTTATAAAGATAAGAACAAAACTAGTGACCTCATTCAGTGATGCTTAAATCCAAGAAGTTGAATAGAGCTCTCTCTCTCTCTGTCAGGATTTGCTGTTAGAACTGTTTGCGAGGTGTATTGTCCATAAACATAATATCCCACAACATCTCATTATCATACACATTAAGAAAACACTTTTCCTTTCAAATTTAGTGCTTCATTTTCTGTTATTGTCACCTCTACAAAGAATCTTGTCCATATCATTACATACTATTCAAGTGTTTAACAGTGTGACCGCTCTGGTGGATGTTATAGGGAGTATTGTGTTGTCTCTGCTCCAGAGGTTTTTGTGGCTAGAGTTTTGGTGTTTCCTGTCACTGTGGGCCTTTACAGCACTGTAGTACACAGCAGAGTAAGTTGCATAATCTAATTTAACCCTGTTAGAGTGGAAAGAAACATCAGAGAAAAACACACAATTACGGTGGCCGGAAGTGCAATGCAACATTACAAAGAATGAAACACTTTTTAAAGCTTGAGAACAAATTTACATTTTGGAAAACAAATTTACATTTTGGAAAACAAATTTACATTTTGGAAAACAAAATAACATTTTGGAAAAACAAATTTACATTTTAGAAAAACAAATTAACATTTTGGAAAACAAATTTACATTTTAGAAAACAATTTACATTTTGGAAAACAAATTTTACATTTTGAAAAACAAATTTCACATTTTAGAAAACAAATTAACAAGATGCAAACACTTTTTACCAGTCCTGGAAACAAATTTACAAAATGACAGATTCTTCACGGAAGGGAATGTACCACATACCGGAAGTGATGAGGTGTTGTATACATGTCAGCCTTTGACTACGTAGTTATGGATCGAATAGGCCGTAATAGAGCCGCCATCTTGGAACAGGAGTGCACTCCTTATATACTGTCTATGGGCCGTCTTTTAATGCATCAGCGTCAATGTAGGCAAAGGTCTAACGGAAATAAAATCACTATAAATCGTCAAAATCTCATGCGATGTTGTAGTTTTTTAAACAAAAAGACAAAGAGACTAATTAAGGTGTTAATACAAAGAATATTTATTATAATTAGTTCACAGATATGAGCAGATAAACGAACTCCACCCTCTGAACTACAGAGAGGTTCTGCCTCAAAGTGAAGTTTAAACAGACTGGAAATGTCCAGGCTCCCTCCCCCCACTAATGATTCATTTATTTCTGCGTGTAGTTGTTCATTTACTCGAGACTTAAAGTCATGTTTCGCTCATCCACAGTCCGAGTCCCGCCAGACTCCTTTAGGGAAACCTGTGATTTAAACTTCAGTAGGTTAGACAGTCCGTCCCGGCCAGTCTGTCCTCCTGGTTTCCTTCCCTTCCCTCCAGCGGGCCCAGGCACTGACAGCCTGGGTCTCCAGCTGCGTGGTGTCGGTTTTTCCCAGGAATGGGCAGTGAGCTCCAGGTCCTCCCAGAAGCGAGACGACTCAGCTGCCCCCCAGTTCGCCCCCGATCGTCGCACGGCATACTGTTCCCGTTTTTTCCAATGTGTCAGCGGTCCGCTCATATAAAAACCCAAACACCGACCACACGTAAAGTCACCATAAACTTCATTCACGCCATATACTCCCAACAACACAAATTGACTGGGTAGGCCTCTACCGCAACAACACCTGTAGCAACACCTCATCACTTCCGGTGTATGTATACATTCCCTTTCGTAGAAGAATCTGTCATTTGTAAATCGAATTGTTTCGGACTTGTAAAAGTGTTTCTGCATCTTGTAAAATTTGTTTTCTAAAATGTAAATTTGTTTTTTAAAATGTGAATTTTGTTTTCGAAAATGTAAATTTGTTTTCTAAAATGTTATTTTGTTTTCCAAAAATGTAAACTTTGTTTCTAAATGTAAATTTGTTTCTAAAATGTAAATTTGTTTCCTAAAATGTAATTTTGTTTTCCGAAATGTAAATTTGTTTCTTAAAATGTTATTTTTTGTTTTCCAAAATGTAAATTTGTTTTCTAAAATGTTATTCTGTTTTCCAAAATGTTAATTTGTTTTCTAAAATGTTAATTTGTTTTCCAAAATGTAAATTTGTCTTTGAGCTTTGTAAAAGTGTTTCATTATCTTTGTAATGTTGCATTGCACTTCCGCCACCACTAGCACAATGCTGCTGCAGTGACAGCATATTGAATAAAGGTAATGTTGTTGGTTTGTGTATTGATCTCTGTTGAATATAGAAGTTCCCTCTCTCTTCTATAGTTCAGTAACAGCTCAGCTCCTCCCTGAGTCTCCTCCGACTCGCCCATAGCTCTGGATCTTCACTCCTCTCAGTTACACTTCTAGGACAATTATTCTAGACTAAATCATAGGTTTAATTCATGTTTGATTCCCTCTATTGGACGTTGTGGAGTATTGTGTTGTCTTTACTCCAAAGTGCTTTTGTACAGAGTTTTGTTGTTTCCCTGTCACTGTGGGCTGCAGAGCACAGTAGTACACAGCAGAGTCAGATACTTCAGCAGAGGAGATCTGCAGATCAACTTTGATTTCTCTCCTCATTCAGTGTAGCAGTCAATGAAGGTTAGAGGAGGGGAGGTTTTGGCTTCCACTCACTGAAGGAGATGTTGTATCAGTGATCAGGAGAAGGAACTGAGGAGCTGATCCAGGATCCTGTCGATACCCACTGGAGATTATCAGCTTTAACTGGAATAGGTACAGGACAGAGTAACACTAGGGGCCCTGGATGAAAACAACACCTTCAGCACTGCTGGCAGTAATATCATCTTCCATCGTGGTTACCTAGTGAGGAAAACAACATGTTAGATTTACACTTCTGTTCCAAAGTCACAGATCTAACATTTGAAACACATCTTTTGATAGTTTATTACTGCTGTTAACAATGTATTAATCGAGTTTTAGTGATAAAGTGATGACATCTAAATTATTATTTTTGAAATGTGTAACTTTGAACTCCATCTAACTAATTTAATTTACCTGTTAGGAGTGGGAAAGAAACATCAGAGAAATTAAACAATGCTGCATGACAGCATGTTGAATAAAAGGTAATGTTGATGGTTTGTGTATTGATCTCTGTTGAATATAGAAGTTCCTCTCTCTATATAGTTCAGTAACAGCTCAGTTCCTCCTCCCGAGTCTCCGTCTCCCTCGTAGCTCTGTATTTTCTCTTTCTCAAGCTAAAACATCTAAGATAAAGTGTTTCTAGACGCTACATGATGAAAAAATAAAAATATTGAAGTTTAGCAGTGTGGACTCCCTCTGGTGGACGTTGTGGAGTATTGTGTTGTCTTTTGCTCCAAAGGTTTTTGTACAGAGTTTTGGTTTTTCCTCTCACTGTGGGCTGCAGAGCACAGTAGTGCACAGCAGAGTCAGACAGAAGTGAAGCTTCTGGATCTTCAGGGGAACTGATGTCTTGTTGACTGTAGCATAAATTCTTTCTTTCTCGAAAGTCTTCAGCATCTTTTGGCACCAGAGTAGACTTGTAGTATATACTTTGGAAAGCCATTTACTTCTTGTTTGTACCAGAACAAATATGCATATGAAGCAGTCTCAAATGTACAGCCAAGAGTAACTGTCTCTCCTTCAGTAGTAATGACATCTCCTGTTGACTGGATCACTCCGTCTTCTCCTTTACACCTTGCGGAAGGGAAGAGAGAACATGCAAAGATAGAGAGGAATCAGTAAAGATGATTGATTTATAGTAGAACAGAAGGTTTAAAGAGTAAATAATCTGGATCTTCCCTTACTACTGTTTTTAAGTCAGAGAAAGCCATATACCATGTTATTTACAATGTAGGAGATACCGACATAAATGATCTGTTTTGCCATTTTGTGCATTAAAATACTCTATGTATCTTACGAAAGAAAAGAGCAGCAAGAATAATCCACAGCCAAAGTTCCATCTCTACAACAAAGTTTAAATCAAACGGGAGAAACTACGTTTGATGTTCAACATTCAGTCAGAGAATTGTTCTCTTCACAGCAGCACTTATTATTGACTGAATGGTTGAACACAGTGCAGAAGTAGTGCACCTCCTACTTGATAATGTAGTCCTCTATCAGTGTGTAACTCCCCTGGTGGATGTTGTGGAGTATTGTGTTGTCTTTGCTCCAAAGGTTTTGTACCAGAGTTTTGGTTTCCTGTCACTGTGGGCCTCAGAGCACAGTAGTACACAGCAGAGTCAGACACCTTAGCGTAGGAGGGGATGTTCATGAGGATTTGTTTGTCCTCCACTTTAATCTTCAGTCCAGGAATTACGCTATATTGTTGTTTCCTACTATTCCTGAAGCAGAGTGGGAAATGATGAACTCTGGTGGTTTTCCCTGGATATTGCGTAAAAATTCCCGGAAAAATAATTACCAGATGAATATCTGTGGAGAGAGTAACAGAGCCGCTCTTCTAAACTTGTTCTTTTCTTTCTCAGCTGGGGTGAGTTCTTCTACAGCTGAATACCTAAAGGAAGAGATAACTGTTATTTCATGTTGTATAAGATTACATAAATTCACATTCAGGTGTTATTAGAATAGAACTTGTTCATCCTGCATAATTTAACATACCTGTTAGAATGGAGAGAAACATCAGAGTAATCACACAATGCTGCAGCACATGTTACGTTGAATAAAGGTAATGTTGATGGTTTGTGTATTGAACTCTGTTGAATATAGAAGTTTCTCTCTCTTCTATAGTTCAGTAACAGCTCAGCTCCTCCCTCCTGGAGTCTCTCTGTAAAGTGATTCTAGACTACATCATGAAAAAATTGAAGTTTAACAGTGTGTGACCCCCTCTGTGGACGTTGTTGGAGTATTGTGTTGTCTCTGCTCCAAAGGTTTTATGTACAGAGTTTTGGGGCCCTATCTAGTACTCAGCGCATTGCCTTTTGTACACCGACGCATGTATATCTTCCTATTTTGCACCCGACGCACAGCAGAGTTTTCTCTCCACAGACGCACGCCAGGTAAATTAGGGAATGTATTTGCGCCTCCGCGGGTTGCAGCGAAAAGAGGAGGCATGTTCCGTCAAATGTTCCCTGGTGCTATTTTGCTGTTTCGAAAAACAATTCCGCCACAGACCAGGAAAACCTAGCTCTAAAGTCAGTGGCGCTGCTATTCAGATGCTATTTTAGGCGCATGTTTGGCCATAATGTAGCGGTGCGACCAACGAGCATACACTTTGCTTCTCTCATCTAAACGGATGCGCGCAGTTCCCATTTTGCAAAACCATACATAATTATAAAGAGAAATATTACTGAAAAATGCGCTTCAGGTGTTTGATCGGTCAGGGAGGCACTTTACAGTACAGTCCTCAAAAAGTCGTAGCATTCTTTGTGGCTTGTTGTTGTTTTAAACATTTCCATGAATCATGGATGTGCGGTGACAGAAATGAGGAAATATTAGAGGACTTGGAGAAGTGTGATGTTGAACTACGGTGGGATTGACACTCTACGGAATCTGGTCCGGGAGTTCGCGCAATGCGCCCCTGGTGGAGCGGGTGGACGGAGATGGAGAGGGGGAGAGGAAGGGCACAACAGGTGCAGGTGATGCGCTTTGGAGGCCCACGCCCATGGCTGCAGCAATCCCTCTCCAGACTTGAGGAGATGCTCGCGTGAGGAGCAGCAACATCGCCACCCGGTCAAGACGGGCATTTTATTACTTTGTCGATCTCCGGACTAGCTCCGGCTGGTGCAAGCGCGAGGAAAACTCGCCCCGCGTAATAATAGCAATCCGCCCATGGAACAAGCTGCCTGCTCTTAAAGGGAATGTGAGATGACGCTCTGATTGTATATTTTACGCTACCCAAACCACACCTAGCTAATTCAGACCAACCCATTTTAGATTTCGCTCGAGCGCAGAGTCATTTATCCCGCCGGTATCATAGCAACAGGCGCCGGGACCCGCCCACAAAGCTACTTTGGCGTTTTGTGTTCCATACTGGCATTTCAGATTGTCAAAATAGGGCCCAAGTGATTCTGGACTACATCATATTGAAGTTTAAGCGTGTTTGACCACAGCAGAGTTAGACACCTTAGCTGAGAGAGATCTCCAGTTTAACACGTTTCTTTGACCTGTCAATGTGAGCTGGGAAATCAGAACCAGTTGGATGAATCAACCCTTCCTCTGTGCATGTAGAGCAGGAACTCTGGTCTGGATCTCTGGTATTGTCGGTACCACTGGATATTGTAGATAGTACCCTCATATGTACAGGTCAGGTTGATGTTTCTGCCCCTCTGCAACATGTTCTTCAGTACTTTCTGGCTTTATGCTTTTCATGGAACCCAGGGCTACAAAAGGCAGTATAGTATTCACATCAGTTATCATCTAACTTACACAGATAAACCTCGTTATGAAATAACTGGTTAATACAGCAGGTTATATGAGACTTTGATCTCTGCCCTAACACTCACCTATAAAGGGAGAGAAAAGAAAACAGGTAAAGCAACATGTCTTTGGAGTTGTTACAGCCAAACAGACAGCAGATGAGCAATGTTTCTTCCACTGTAGTAGAATGAAAAATGTAAACCGTGGCCTCTGTGGCGCGCATGTGCCCTTCTTCTCAACATCAAGCTGATTGTGCTTTTAGTTCCTCAAACATTTCTCCTCTGGAGACAGAAATAATCTCATTGGTTGAGTTAAACATTAGTGGGCGGGTAGAGAATAACCATTTGCTGAAAGGGTAAAAAAGATAAAAAGATAAAACAGCAGTGAAGAAAAAGAAGACCGTACGCACAGAATAAACATTGCTTTACCGACATTGAAGTGTATAGGGCCAACAGTGGTAAAAGACGCATCACCGGAGCAAATCTCGAATAAAACCGAGATTTACACCACAGTAGAACGGTCAAATTGTGGTGGGAAGATGAGCTTGTTGAACTTTCTTGTGGTTAAAATGAGAACTTTAAGTCAGGATGATATTGTTATGCTGACTGTTAACCACTTTGGGTCGGAGTGGATTGAGAGCTCTAAGAAAGTTTTGTTTGAGCTATGCCCAAATACCATTACGCTGCATTTCGCACATAGCGACAACAAAAAGACGCTTAACAACGTTAAGAGCTGTCTGAAAGTGCTCAACGAGGCTGGTGAAAACATTCCTCGGTTTGTGTCTCATCATTTGGAAGATCTTCCACCTGTGACATTCAACAGCATTGATGTTTCTTGTTTGCGGGGAAAATCCAACATCTTAGCAAGAACGTTATCAACCATGAAACAGGCCATATCTGTGCAAACTGATATCCGCGAGGATCTCCGTTCAGTTACAGCCGGCTCCAGACCAACGCACGCGCGTAATCGGTGAAGCCTGGAGAAAGTAATGCCTGCTCCTCTGGTTCACGCAAGGAGGCCCCGAAGTCGGGAATGGACAGTGACGGGCATGTACCTGGATGCACCGTTATGGTGCCAGCGAACGGAGGAAGTCTCGAAAGTGAGGGGAGCGGAGAGACAGCTACCCTGGCATGGAGCAAGGTAGTGAAACGGGCCGACAACAAGTTAACTGGAGATACTGCTCAGCGGCCAAAACTGGAACGCCCGAGAAGGAGAAGAAGAAAAGTGGTCATTGTTGGAACCAGTGAGGGAGGGAAACATAAGGGTTGTGAAGACTAAGTTGGTGAGTGTTTTGCAACAAAATTCTCCCCAGATGTAAATTCGGAAACATTGGCTAGTTACTTGAAAGATAAAACTACACCGTGATGTAACATGCCAGAAGATAGAAAGTGCCCAAAGACAGTATAACTCCTTCAGAGTAATTGCAGAATGCAATGAGGTGAGGTAATGTATGAGCCACAGCTGTGGCCAGGAAGGTATTTTTGTGCGGCGTTTTTATGAAGCACGCAAAACATTAGGTCAAAGAAATGTAATTCGCAATATAAAATGATGAGGTGTCTGAGGCTGGACAACTGTTGGCGGTGAAGATTTGACTATGATCATGAGAGGTTTATAACCACATATAACTCCGGGTTTGCGCTTTGGACAGGGGGCCGGGGACAAAGCGCGACGTTTTGTTATTGACAAGCTCTTAGACAGTGCTGATATTTTATGTATACAAGAGACTCTGTTACCCAAACAAGATCTAGATAAACTCAACTCTGTGCATGAAAATTTTATGGCACAGGTGAGTCGACAACAGATCTAAGTATGGGAATCGTGTGCGGCAGAATACCTGGAGGGGTGGCCATCCTATGGCATAGGAAACTTGACCCACTGATCGATGTGGATTAGGCTAGAGGTGGACTGGGCCATAGCAATTAAAGTTGTACATGATAAAAATGTTTTTATTATTTTAAATGTGTACACGCTTATGAATGCTATCAAAATGAAAATGAATATCTTAATAGGGCTTTGCCTTCAGCCTATTCATAAAAGAGAGTAAAAGTACTTTGCATTTTGTGATGGGTGATATGAATGCTGATATGTCAGATGATAACTCTTTATTTGCCAAACACCTTAATCAATTCTTTTGTCTAGACAGTAAGTTAGTTCTCCTCGCTAAAATGCTGTTACCAGTAGACAGTTACACATATATCAGTGAAGCTTGGCATACAACATCTTGGCTAGACCACTGTATATGTACAGCTGATGCTCATGATTGCTTGGAGATTGAGATCATGTTTGTAGCCACAGCAGATCACATACCTGTCTCCATGATAATACGGCTTTGACAGTTTCAACCTGAGCTGACTAACTATGATAATGATAATAATGAGCTAAATAGAAAAGTGGACTGGGCAAAGCTCACAGAATATGATCTATGGAAGTACAACGACTGAGTGATAGTAGTCTTAGTAATAATTGATATTCCACTTGAAGCTATTTTGTGTGACAACTTAAATTGTAAGAGTCACAAAACATCATAGTCAAATAGTTATCCTGTATGACAAAAATGTGAACTGTTTAATTAATGACAGTAAATTATTCATCCAGGACAAAAGGAAGCTTAATATTAGACCTGGATGGAACCAATATGTGTCTGAACTTCATGTTGGAGGCTAAGGAAGCTTTTTGAGCTGGGTGTCATCTGGAAAACCTAGGTATGGCCCAGAGTTTGAACATAAGAAAAGGCAAATGCCAGGTTTAAATATGCTGTAAGGGTTTTATCAAAAGTAATGAGCAGATGATGAGGGCAAAATTCTATAGCCAGAAAGTTCCAGCAGAATAATTTGTATGATTTCTGGAAGGAAGTAAAGGTTATCAATAATAGCAAGACTGCCTTTGCCATCCAGTATTGATGGGATCTCTGGGGATGAAAATGTTGCGGAGCTGTGGGGAAACATTTTAGAGAGGTTTTTAACTGTGTTGAGAGTGTTGAATATCATGTTGATGATGTCATTAATAATGATGGCGTGGTTATTAGACCTGATGAAGTATGCCATGCTATTGACAAATTGGCAGTGAACAAAGCGTGGTGGTCTTGACCAAATAACAGCTGAACACCTGAAGTATGCAAGCAGAGAATCTCAGTGTTACTTGCTATATTGTTTTTCTGGATTATTAGCGTACGGCATATTACCTGACTCCTGTTACCTGTGCGATACTGTTGCCAGTTATTAAGGACAAAACCTGTAAGGTATCTAGCATAGAAAACTACAGGCCAATCGCTCTGGCGGTATACTCTCTAAAGTATTAGAAACAAATTCTATTTGATAGACTACAAGAATATATAACAACCACTGACAATCAATTTGGTTTTTAAAAATAAACATAGCACAGATTTGTGCATATATGCACTGAAAGAACTTGTTCTAGCACACAAAGCCATGGATCAACAATGTTTTTATGTTTCCTTGATGCATCCAAAGCTTTGACCGTGTTAATCACGGTAAACTGTTTATTAAATTACAAGAGCGGAGGGGTCCCCCCGCTCCAATAATGCGATCTTGCATTATTGGTACCCCATCAAACAATGCAATGCTAGATGGGGTAAGATTACATCAGATCCTTTCCCAGTTACCAATGGGGTTAGACAAGGTGGAATATTGTCGCTGTTCTTTTAATTTGTATATGGATGATCTTTCTAGGACATTAGAAGTGTGTAAAACTGGTTGTATGGTAGGAGATACGTATTAATCATCTGATGTATGCAGATGATTTAATTGTTGTGTCTCCTATATAGTGCTGGCCTACAACAACTGCTTAGTGTCTGTTCAAACTACAGACTACAGTATGCATCAAATTCAATGCAAAAAAGAGTGTTGTAATGATTGTCAGAACTAAGGAGGAACGGAAGCTATGCTTTCCATCTTTTTATTTGACAGGGCAAGAGTTAAACGTAGAGTTACTAAAACAAAAATACTTGGGCCACATTATTAGGGATGATTTTTGTGACGATACAGTACGCACTAGTGCTGTAAATTATATGGACAGGCAAATATGTTGGCACGTAAATTTCATATGTGTACGAAGAAGTTAAAAACGTTTTTTTTAGAGCATACTGTACTCCACTTTATACAGCTCACCTATGGTGCAGCTATAGTAAAGCAAAGATAAATAAGATAAAGGTGGCATACAATGATGCATTTAGAATTTTGTTGAAGTGTCCAAGATGGACCAGTGCTAGTCATTTGTTTGTGACGAGTAATGTTCCCACCTTCCATGCTGTGCTGAGGACTTTTATGTACAAATTTAGGTGCCGATTAACAGAGTCAAAGAATACAATTTTAACTGCCTTAACTAACCCTGCACTTAGTGATACCAGATTTACTTCCAAACTCTGGAAACACTTTTAAGTATTGTGTGTCTTTATATGTATGTAGGTATGTATGTTTTGTATGTTCCTTCTATGTACTATGTGATAGACAGTATGTCTGTATGTTTTTATGGTGTGTGTATCCTTCTTATATATTCTTAATATGTTATGTGTACTTTTATATCTGGACCTTGAGTCTGTAAATAAAGTTATATAAACATCTGTTCCCTTGTTTTTTAAAGCTGCATAAAATTAGAAAGATATTCACAGATTCGAGCTTCCGGGATCAATTATTCTATAGCTAAATATTATTAAATCACAAACGTTGTACAGGCAATAGTAACTGTCTCTCCTTCAGTAGTAATGGCATATCCTGTTGGCTGGATCACTCTGTCTTCTCCTTTACACTCTGGGAAGAAGAGAACATGCAGAAGATGAGATGAATCAATAAAGATTATTGATTAAAGAAGAACAATCAGTAGTTTTAAAGATTTACCTAACCAGTGATTCAGACACAGATTTTCACTGACTGCTGTCTGATATCAGAATATACCAAATAAAGAGTTATTAAGAAGGTATTAGAAGCCAACAAAAATTATCTATCTAGTTACTTGTGAAAATTAATGAGAGAAGAAACATGTTGTTCTTTGTATCTTACCAAAGAAAAGAGCAGCAAGAATAATCCACAGCCAGTGTTCCATCTCTACAACAAGGTTTAAATCAACAGGAGAAACTAGCTGATGTTCAAAATTCAGTCTGAGAATTGATCTCTTCACAGCAGCACTTATTATTGACTGAATGGTTGAACACAGTGCAGAAGTAGTACACCTCCTACTTGATAATGTCGCACTCTTGTCAGCTTGTGTTTTTGTACAGAGACTGTGGGTGTGCTGTCACTGTGGGCCTCACAGCACAGTAGTACAGAGCAGAGTCTGTCACTGCAGCAGAGGAGATCTGCAGATCCACACAATACTTTTCTTCAGACAGTTTCGTAGAGAACCTTGTGTCCAATGTCAGAGATTCAGCTTGTTTGTAATGTTCATGCCTGAGATGAATATGATGAACTCTGGTGGTTTTCCTGGATATTGTCGATACCAGAAGAAATAATCATCACCAGTTGCTTGTTTGGAGTATGTGTAGGACAGAGTAAGAGAGCTGCCTTCTAAACTGTTCTCTTCTGTTTCGACTGGAGTGAGTTCTTGACAGCTGACACCTAAAGGAAGAGATAATTTCTCATAGCATTTTATAAAACTCATTGATTCAACAGATTAAGAAAATATTGCAATTCAAGTATCCTCCAAGCAGAATCTAACATACCTGTTAGAATAATGACAAACAGAAGAGAAAACACACAATACTGTAGTGACAGCATGTTGAATAAAGGTAATGTAGTAAACGAGTATTTAACTCGGTTGAATATAGACGTTCCTCTCTCTTCTATAGTTCAGTAACAGCTTAGCTCCTCCCTGAGTCTCTCCTTCTCCTCTTAGATCTGTATCTTCACATCTCTGTTATGCTTCCTCCAGTTAACAGACTAGTGGCAATATTTTGTACCATTTTGTTGTTTATCCTTCCAAAACAAGAATTACACAAACTTAGATGCAGTGATGTAATGCTTGGATCATCATTTTCAGGGTTTCCAAACACAAGAAGGATGAAGAAGTTGAAAAAAAAAATGTAATCACTAAATATCTTAGTAAAGTTTAATTTGACCTGATTCACAGAATTTGTGGAGGAAAATGAAATCTCAATTCAAGGCTTAATCATTTTTAGAAACACTTTATATGATAAAAAACAGTGGCCACAATTGCTGGACTTTAATGTTGAACTACAGATTGTCAGGAAAACGGAAATAATATCATCCAAAGACATGTAAACAGAGAATGAGGGGACCTAGGATTGAACCCTGTGGTACACCACAATAAATCAGCCTGAAGAGAAAAACACAAACTTCTTTTATAATGATAAGAACAAAACTATGACCTGATTCTGTGATGCTAACCAGAGCTGAAATAGAGCTCTGTTGGATGTCAGTGGATTTGCTGTTACAATCAGTTATGAGGTATTGTTCATGAACACAATATCACACAACACATCATTATCATCCTTATTGTTGAATAAAACACTGTTCTTCTCATCTTTAATGCTTCATTTTCCGTTATTGTGACCTCTACAAAGAATCTAGACCAGGGATCTTCAAGAGGTGGTCTTGGACCCTAGGGGGTCCTCAGAGTCAATGCAGGGAGACCACCAATTATTGTTAATTTTTTAAAGTCTTTTCAAAAGTTAAATTCTTAACATGAATCCAACATATTATCAGCACTCCTCACTGCTTACTGGCCTATAGGTAAGGTTGTTACTAAGGCCACCCACAGATACAGTTAATCCTAAGGATTGCCACTTGTATGTTTTACATTAAAACATTATTAATGAAATCATGCCAACAATTATTATGGTAATAGCTTAGTATTCTATTGAAAAAAGGCTATAAGGGCTATAGGCCGCCCTACAATTTATTGTAGACCCAGTTTATTATGCAACTTAATTTTATACAATATATGTGGTAGGAGGTCTCTGCTCCGTCTCTCTTTTATTTAAGGGGTCCTTGGCTTAAAAACATTGAAGACCCCTGATCTAGACTTCATCATTACATACTATTCAGTGTTTAAAAGTGTGTGACTCCCTCTGGTGGATGTTGTGGAGTATTGTGTTGTCTTTGCTCCAAAGGTTTTTGTACAGAGTTTTGGTGTTTCCTGTCACTGTGGGCTTCATAGCACAGTAGTACACAGCAGAGTCTGAAAGTTTAGCTGAGGAAATCTGCAGATCTATTTTGGTTTTATCCTCACTCACTGAAACAGACAGTCCAGATTTTGTTTCATTTTGCGATCCCAAGTGAAAGATGAGGAACTCTGGTGTTTTTCCTGGATATTGTCGATACCAGAAGAAATAATCAGCACCAGTTGCTTGTTTGGAGTATTTGTAGGACAGAGTAACAGCGCTGCCTTCTAAACTGTTGTTTTCTGTCTCGACGGGATTGAGTTCTTCACAGCTGACACCTAAAGGAAGAGATAACTCTGTTATTTCATGTTTTAAGTTGTAAAAGCCTCAACAAATGTTCTACATTCAGAAAACATCGGAGTCAAACTTTTCCTTAACGTAGAATCTAACCAACCTTTTAAATAACTAGAAACAGAAGAGAAAACACACAATGCTGCAGTGACAGCATGTTGAATAAAGGTAATGTTTTGGTTTGTGTATTTTTCAAATGTGTAACTTTGAACTCCATCTAAAACCTGAACTGGATCTGTAAAACTTTGAAAATGTCTTTGTATTTCAGGATTTATAATCAAAAACATAAGTACCTATGAGATTGAAGCAGAACAGAATTACAGTGAGTTTTTCCATGTCTGCAGAGGTGAAATGCTGTGTTTGAATGTTCAGGATGAATAAGTTTTGTGAGTTGTTTTGTCTGATGTTCACAGCTGGAATCAAACAGTTCTCTGTGATGAAGCCACCTCTGCAGTCAGTAGGAGGAGACTCAGATGTTGAATTAGTTTCATTTCTTCAAGTCTTCATCACAACTGTGTTTCATGAGTGAAAAGAATCCAGACTGTCTCATGAAATACACTGAAGTTTAACAGTGTGTGACTCCCTCTGGTGGATGTTGTGGAGTATTATGTTGTCTTTGCTCCAGAGGTTTTTGTACAGAGTTTTGTTGTTTCCTGTCACTGTGGGCTGCAGAGCACAGTAGTACACAGCAGAGTCAGACAGCTGGAGCTTCTGGATCTTCAGAGGAACTGATCTTATGTTGGAATTCAGTGTGGATGAAAATTTCTCCTTGTCCACCGTTTCCCCCGTTCCAACCTTAAAGCGGCTGAGAATGAATATGGGGCTTTTGTTTCCATCCTGTTTGTACCAGAAGAGATAATCATTAGTTGTACTGCTGTTATATTGACAGCCAAGTATAACTGCCTCTCCTTCAGTAGCAGTCACATCTTTTGGTTGCAGCACATTGTCTATTTGTGCTGCGCATTCTGTAAAACAGCAACAAACAGAATCAGTGTGCTGTTAAAGAATCATATCAATGTTGGATTGATATCAAAGAAACAGAGTTGTGTTCATACCAAGGCTCATAGCAGCCAGCAACACTGAGATGAACAGATGCTTCATATCTGCAGTGTGGAGTAACTCTGAGCAACAGCAAGTATAAAGAAGGCTGTGATCTCTCTGTTCAGTCTTCATCAACACTAAATTGGTGGATTAGAAGGAGGAACCTGATCACAGTGACAGGGCTCATTCACAGCCCTGGGTTATTCCCCCTACTGACAACTTTACACAAAACACATATTGTGCCTCTCTCCTTTCTTACTGTAACATGTCTCGTATGAAGTGGTCTTTGTAGTTTTCAGCTGACAGGGTTCCTGTTTTACAGCTGGTGCAGATTCACTTTGTTCTCAAACGTATAATAGGTGTTAATTGGAGTGAAACTGTACATGCCTTTTAATATTACTTTAGAGAAAGTTTGAAAGTAAACTGAGACTTAATATTTCAACATGTTATGTGTTATACTCTTTTCAGAATGTTTAAAGAATGTAAAGTGACAGTTTAGTATATTTTGATCCTCTTCATCTGTTTGAGGTAAAATTCAACGATGGTGAAGTTGTTGGTAAAGCTTCTGTTTTCATAAAATTCTTAAGTTAATAAAATCTTTGGCGCTAAAATTGTGATTCTACTGAGTTCTTCTGTGAATTATGATGTTATGGAATATAAACTACCAGTGATTTCAGTTTTATTAGTGTTTCAGTGTCTATTTGGGATGCAGATCAACATGTTGAACAATGGAAGGAGCTCATTGTGGCCTATGTATTTTCATTGTTTCTATCAGCAGTTGGTATAAACAGAGCCAAAAGTTTAAGTCCGGTGGATTCCATAATTACTGTGTGACCGGCACAACATTTCCTACATTTTGACCAACATGATGTATGAAGAGTGAAAACTGTAGTGAAGAGAGTAATTTGTATTGTATTAATATCAGAGAATCGTACTGCAGCTTCCCCCTCTGTCCTCCCGTCTGGCTCTCAACATTCCGTCCCATACACACACATTGGAAATGTTAAGCTTGGTGGGGACTCAGGCGCAGAGACGGACACACGGACAAAGAGGGTGATTAAAGATGTTGTTTATTCTGCGTGTTTTGGCAGAGAGAAAACAGTTCAGGGTGGAGCAGCTTCAGACCGGAATAGGAGCTGAGTGGGGTGGAGAGCTAGTAGCACTGAGAGTGGATAGAGGATATCAGACAACATGAGCAGGTTGCGGCGTGAAGTGGCAGGCAGGCAGGCAGAGACAGGGATTGATAGGGAGAGAGGTTACAACGTGGCAGAGACAACTACTGTTGGAGGGTACAACTGATGGATGTGCAAGATTACCACAGGTGTGTAGGAGAACTGTTGAGTGTACTTTGTGAATGTGCAGATGGCGGTCTCTGTGGGGCTAGCAAGAACAACACAGAAACAACACAGGAAAAGGAAAAGGAAAAAAAAGGAACAACAGTGCCGGACCGTAACAGGAAAATCTGAAACGGTCTGAAAATGGGACAATACATAACCTGTGATTTGATAGAAACCGTGTTTGATATCAGAATGCCCATTCAGCCCAATAAAGTCTTGTCTTCGGTTTGAACTTTTATTTTTCTACATTAAAGTATGGTGATATAGTATGGTCACAAAGAGGGGTTGTTTTGAGCTATGTTAAGTCATTTCCCAAAGAATTCCCATTAAAATCTATGGGAAATTTTAACATGGTGGCCTACTGGCCCACAGGGTATGAAGGTAGGTAAGTCAGTGTCCATGTATTTGTTGTCATGGTGTCTTGTGTTTGAACCATCATACAGTTGGTTTGTCATTGATGTGGATTTGCTGCTCTTTGGATCCTCCCACAGTTTTACATTAGCAGCTGTAACCACAGGGACTCTGATACAACTGGAATAATCAGAATCCATCTGATATGAAGCTGTGGTTTGAATACCACTTCCCTCCTCTTTGAAGAGTAGTCAGATATCTGTGTTCAGGTTTTTGTACAGCCTCTTCTACACTTTGTATCACTGTGTTTCTAGAGCACAGTAGTAGATACCTGTGTCCGCCAGGGTTAGTCTCTTTATGGTCAGTTCAGTTGTTTTCCCTGGTGTTTTGGATTCATATCGTGGATCTGGGATATATTCACCACTACTAGCTCTTTTCCAGAGTATAAACTGAGGTGCCTGAAGGTCAGAATGATGTCTGTACCAGTAAAGTGTAGGACTATACGTTGTCTCATATTTGCATCTGAGTGTAACAGATTCTCCTTCTGTTTTACTGACTTCATCTTCTATAGGAGAGATTTTGTCTCCAGCTATTTGTCCTGAAAAAAGGAAAGTAGAGAAAATTAAGTCATTTGAAGTCACATTGTTCATGAGGCTAAGAGGAGAAGACAGTGGAAAATATCAACTGTACATTGTTACTCTGGACAGAAACAGTTCAACTATTCAGAGATTTCTGCTATGAACTGAAGTTTATATAAATCTTTAGAAAAATAATAAAACCATGATGTTCATTGTATCTTACCAATGAGAAGAGCAGCAAGAATAATCCACAGCCAATGTTCCATCTCTACAACAAGTTTTAAATCAACAGGAGAAACTAGCTGATGTTCAACATTCAGTCTGAGAATTGTTCTCTTCACAGCAGCACTTATTATTGACTGAATGGTTGAACACAGTGCAGAAGTAGTACACCGCCTACTTGATAATGTCGCCCTCTAGTGGAGGTACAAAGATCAGTACAACAGTGTAGAAAAAGACGCTTCAAGCAGCTTGTCAGTGTGTCAGCTTGTGTTTTTGTACAGAGACTTTAGCCCTCATTATTGTAGAAACCAGTGCAGATATGAGCGCAGAAACCATCTTACGACAGGCTTCACGTGTGATTCATGAAACGTTCGCATCACACCAATCAGAGCATAAGAATGGTCGTACATTGATAAATGCAGCGGCTGGAAATGATCGTAATTTAAATATCACGCCCCAATATATTTTCGGTTTTGAGGCCTCGTCCCTGCAATTTACGACATGGTGAGACTTAATCTGCAGCACTTTTCAGAGGTGGAGATTGAAACCCTGATATCTCAGGTTAATTTGCACTAACGTGTGTACTATTTGGCAGCCTGAAAACTGGTATTAAAGGCTATAGAAAGAATGTGGGATGGAAAGAGATCACTGATGCGGTCAAAAGTGTTGCCGTAGTAAATTGGACTCCAGCTGAAGTTTATTTAATTCATACACCCAGAGGTTAAATTGGGCCGGAGCGCACCGTAGCGCAGCTCCCCCTCCTCAGGTCCACAACACACCCTGCCGGTGCTCATCTCCGTCTCCTTCAGCATCAAACATTTTGCCGGGGGTTCAGCCCCGAATGTTTTGAGTTTAACCCCAAATGTATTTTGAAAAGTTAACTGACAAATATGAAACCGGACGTCGCTTAGTGTCCACTCTTGCTGTGGACATGCTGCGGCAGATGTGTCTCGTTTGAGCTCCGTGTATTTCTGCCATAAGTTTCGGGTTTCCACCTCCGATGTTTAGCAGCATACAGCCACTTCCTTAAACGTCTGAAACGGGGCTCTGTGTCTGTCAGAAGGTCTGAGATCTACCGCATCAGCAGAGCAATCACGTAATGCACAGCAGACTACGGTGCAGGTAGCCTATAGATTAGGCTATTTTCTAAAATATAGTGACTAAATTCTCGTAATAGCCTATATTATAACTTTATTTTTTTCACAAAATATCACGACTCCTTCAAATCTCAGAGAGCACAGATGGGATGAGTTATATTTTGAATGTGCACAATGTTTTGGACATGAGCAGAAATCTTGCTCAATCATCTGAAATATTACAATCAAGAGGTTTATTAATAAATTAAATTAATAATGTATCACTGAGGTGAATAATTGTCATAAGCACATTTACAGAGGTTGCTTCCCCAACAAAAGATGCAAAAAAAGGGAAGAATAAATGATGCCTAAGCTACATGTGTGCTGACTCAGATATAATTAGAAAAGTCAATCTAAAGGAGAATAAATAGATGAAAGCAATACAGAATTCCTGACAGCCTTACTGCAATATTTTCCATTATGTTGTTATATTTGGATTGTAGCCTAATGTTTCCCTTTACATAAAGATAAAGGTAGAAATAGGTGCATAGAAATTCACCAAAATGCAGAAAATGAAGTATTTAATGCTAAAGAAATTCTGGGGGAGGACCCCCAAACCCCCACATCACAAGTCACCAAACAAATCTGGAAGCAAAACCTTGGCCTTTGAGTTGCCAGGCCAGTTATGATCAGACCAAATGTTTGTGCCATCTAACAAACTAGAAGCTAAAATGAAAATACACTGGCTATTAACAAGCTGGGCCAGCCAATCACTGTTAAAAAGGCTATAATAGTGGTTTATGATTCTCTTAAATCAACATCATTTTCTTGTTTAAAAAGATGTTTACATATTTGCCAACCAATTTTCAAACATGTTCAATTTCATACATTTTCCAAGGGTGAAATCCATTGCCTGCCTGTTAACATTAGCCTATAAAAGGGTAAAAAAAAAAATAATAAAGTAAGTGAATTGTGAAGTATTTCTCTTTGTTTGAATAACTTATCAACCCTACCTTACACATTATTACTGGAAAAAGAGCCCATTTGGTGTAAAAACACATTAAGTCATTTTACAGGACGATTTTGAATGACGACCATTCTCCGTAAATAAGGGCTCCCCCTCCCTACAAAAGCCAATTTAACCACTGCATACACCCTTGACATATGTATGCTATATTCCTAATAGTAATACAGGCTTATATTGCAATCTCTTAGGCCTATATGGTGTACCTATATTTAAATAAACACACAGTAGCTGAGTTTATGCAGTGTCTTTTATTTTACTCATGTTTTTTTCATGAGTCAGAATGAGGCAACAGCGTTGAGGAAGAGTGCGTGTCCTCCATGCCCCGTGCTGGACCACCCCCCCGACCCTGTCTCCTCACAGCAGAGGGGCTGAAAAACAAGCCGAAATAACTTGGTCAATGGCAGAAATACGTCGTTCACTTGTGGCCATCAATGACACTTTAAAAGAGAAACGAAAACCTGAAGAATAAATAAAAATGTTGTGCATCGTCATGTTTCCTGTGTTGAGTATCATTGCCAAGCATAACACTATTCCTTTGTAAAAAGCAAGTAATAATATCCTGTCTCATTCATATAGCCCCCAGTTGTGCTGGACACTGCTCTCTGGGCATCAGGTCATCTGGCTCCATCAGTACATTTAGGGCACCCAGTTTTCCTGCGTGATGTTTTGCAGAACCCCACAGGCTGAAACAATGTTGCAGACTTTTTCTGCCATGTATAGTAGGGTCCCCTTTTATCGCAGCCTACACTCATGTTCAAATTTATAAATGCAGAGCTTTATGTAGGAATCGGCGTACACCCGTCGTACGCCTGTTTTAGGTCATACGGAAGTTTCATAAATGAGGGCCTGTGGGTTTCCTGTCTCTGTGGGACTTGCAGCACAGTAGTACAGAGCAGAGTGTGTCACTGCAGCAGAGGAGATCTGCAGATCCATTTTGGTTTTATCCTCACTCACTGAAACAGATAGTCCAGAGTTTGTTTCATTTTGCATTCCAGCGTGAAAGATGAGGAACTCTGGTGGTTTTCCTGGATATTGTCGATACCAGACGAATTGATTATCAAATTTAGCTTGTGTGGAGTATCTGTAGGACAGAGTAAAAAAGCTGCCTTCTAAACTGTTATTTTATATATATATATATATATATATTTTATATATTTTTTTATATATATATAAAATATATATATATATATATATATATATCATGTAGTAAAAGACTCATTAAACAATTCACATTCAGCTGTTATTGGAATAAAACGTTTTCATGCTGCATAAACTAACATACCTGTTAGAATGGAAAGAAACAGCAGAGAAAACACAATGCAACAATGACAGCATGTTGAATAAAGGTAATGTTGATGGTTTGTGTATTGATCTCTGTTGAATATAGAAGTTCCTCTCTCTTCTGTAGTTCAGTAACAGCTCAGCTCCTCCCTGAGTCTCTCCGTCTCCTCGTAGCTCTGGATTTTCACTTCTCTCAGTTACACATCTAAGGTAAAGTGATTCTAGACTACATGATGAAAAATATGTAGTTTAATAGTGTGTGTCTCCCTCTAGTGAAAGTTGTGGAGTATTGCGTTGTCTTTGCTCCAAAGGTTTTTGTACAGAGTTTTGGTGTTTCCTGTCACTGTGGGCTGCAGAGCACAGTAGTACACAGCAGAGTCAGACAGCTGAAGCTTCTGGATCTTCAGAGGAACTGATGTCTTGTTGATTGTAGCATCAAATCTCTCTATGTGGAACTCTGGAGCATTATCTTTTGTTTTTGAGAAACGCTTAAGCATGTACTTTGGGAAATCATTGACTTGTTGTTTGTACCAGAATAAAGATGGACTTGGATAAGTTGTCTCAAATGTACAGTCAAGAGTAACTGTCTCTCCTTCAGTAGTAATGACATCTCCTGTTGGCTGGATCACTCTGTCTTCTCCTTTACACTCTGGGGAAGATGAGAACATGCAGAGGAAGAGATGAAACAATAAAGATGATTGGTTAAAGGAGAACAATCAGTATGTTTAAATAGTTACCTAGCCAGAGAGTCAGAATCAGGATGTTAGTCAGCCAGTGTTTCATGTCTGCAGTGAGAGGGGAGGAGAGAGAGGAAGAGCATTGATACTCTGATGGATCTGGGCCTTCACATCATTGGTCCTTCCTCTTTATCATCTGTTGAGGATCTCTCAACAATTTGTGATTCTTCTGGTACAGTGGTATTGTGTTTTGGTGTTTCCTGTCACTGTGGGCCTCACAGCACAGTAATACACAGCAGAGTCTGTCACTGCAGCAGAGGAGATCTGAAGAATAATTTTGGTTTTATCCTCACTTACATGAACAGACAGTCCAGATTTAGTTTCATTTTGTGTTCCCAAGTGAAAGATGATGAACTCTGGTGGTTTTCCTGGATATTGTCGATACCAGAAGAATTGATCAGCAACAGTTGCTTCTTTGGAGTATCTGTAGGACAGAGTAACAGAGCTGCCTTCTAAACTGTTCTCTTCTTTCTCTACTGGAGTGAGTTCTTCACAGCTGATACCTAAAGGAAAAAAATAAAAAAATAATTGTTATTTCATGTTGTATGAGACTCAATGAATGATTCCAATTTAGATGTTAATGGAATCAAACTTGTTCAAGCTGCATAATCTAACATACCTGTGAGGATGGAAAGAAACATCAGAGAAAACGAACAATGCTGCAGTGATATCATGTTGAATAAAGGTAATGTTGATGGTTTTTGAATTGAACTCTGTTGAATATAGAAGTTCCACTCTCTTCTATAGTTCAGTAACAGCTCAGCTCCTCCCTGAGTCTCTCCGTAAAGTGATTCTAGACTATATATTGATTGAAGTCTAACAGTGTGTGACTCCCTCTGGTGGATGTTGTGGAGTATTGCGTTGTCTTTGCTCCAAAGGTTTTTGTACAGAGTTTTGGTGTTTCCTGTCACTGTGGGCTGCAGAGCACAGTAGTACACAGCAGAGTCTGACAGCTGAAGCTTCTGGATCTTCAGAGGAACTGATGTCTTGTTGATTGTAGCATCAAATCTATCTCTCTTAAACTCTGCAGCATTTTCTACTGTTGTTGAGAAACGCTTCAGCATGTACTTTGGGTAATGTTTGACTTCTTGTTTGTACCAGAACAAAGTGAAGGTTGAATAAGTTGTCTCAAATTTACAGTCAAGAGTAACTGTCTCTCCTTCAGTAGTAATGAGATCTCCTGTTGGCTGGATCACTCTATCTTCTCCTTTACACTCTGGGGAAGAAGAGAATATTCAGAGGAGGAGATAAATCAATATAGATGACTGATTAAAGAAAAACAATCAGTATGTTTAAATAGTTACCTTGCCAGAGAGTCAGAATCAGGATGTTAGTCAGCCACTGTTTCATGTCTGCAGTGAGAGGGGAGGAGAGAGAGGAAGAGCATTGATACTCTGATGGATCTGGGCCTTCACATCATTGGTCCTTCCTCTTTATCATCTGTTGAAGATTTCTAAACAATAACATAATATTTAGCATGATGAAATCATTGCCATGAGTGTCAAAGGCTACATTCATACCACAAGTCTTTAAGCTTAATTTGGATTTTTTGCTCAGATCCTATTTTTTGTTTGTCTGTTCACATTACCTTTTTAAAATGGCCCATATATTTAGACGAGAAATTAACTGTTTAGATTTTGAATATAGGCAGTCTTGCGAAAATCGATGCCAAATTGATAATTTGATTCAAAGTTTTCGGAGTTGAGAAGCTCCATGAAGTGAAGCAACAGCCAGCCAGCGCCTGCCTTGGCCGCTAGCTTGTCGCTCAGCCAGTCATGCTTAGAGACCCCGCTGTAAGCTGGACGTCTCTCAGACTGGTCTCATAAATAAGAGGCTTTTATTTCGCCGCTGACGGTTCGTTTGTTTAAATATCACAACACATGTCCATCATAAGATTAACGAGAACCTGTGGTTAACTGTCTTATGACAACATTGCTGGCCGGCCGTCTCTCACACACACACACACACACACACACAGTCACACACACACACACACACACACACACACACACACACACAGTCACACACACACACACACACACACACACACAGTCACACAGTCACACAGTCACACACACACACACACACACACACACACACACACACGGCCACAGCGCAGCAGGCAGAGGCGGGGGAGAGAGAGATACCCATTTCTCTTTGGGACACTTGTTTAAATTATGACAAATATGCTATATACATTAGATTTAGTATTAGTTTATCCTATTTTTGGTTTATTTTTTTCTGATTTTAACGCTATAAAGAACGTTGCCGTGCTTGCATCACTCCCTTACACCTCCTACCTACCTCCTACCCCCTCCTATGGCCACATGGCCAGTGTGAATGCAAATTGAAAAAACGGTTTTGGGGGAGAGTAGTAGGTAGATATGATTAGAAGTGGACTTTTCCTATAACTACGTTCCTGTAACTACTTGGTCTGAAAGCGGCTAATGACATCAGATGCAGCATGCTGTTGCACTAAAGTTCTGGACGTTATAGAGGAAGTAAGCATTTTCACTTTTATTTCAAAATGTTTGTTTAATGGCAGCCATAACATTAATGAGCATACACTCACTAGGTCTAACACTTTCCTCTCCCTCCATTGACTTGCTCTATCACTGTTCTCCATTTTGTAGGCCTAGTAAAGTTTTTAATGTTACTGTCTGTGTCTAGGACTAACTCCCGCCGGAGCATCATTGGAACAAATGTTGATGTAGGTTGACATGAAACCCACCTCAAATCCACCTCAGTTGTCCAAACTGCGGCCACATTGAAAATAATCAGACCTTGGTCTGATTCATTACCACATATGGAAGTGGTCTAAATCTGATTTGAAAACATCAGATCTGGGCAAGATTTGAGTGGTCACACTATTGCTGAAGAAGTTTGGGCCACTTTCGCCTGCAGTCTGAATGTAGCCAAAGATTGCATTGGAAATGATGACAGGATGTTTGTTAAAGTGCCCATATTATGAAAAAATCACTTTTTCTGGGATTTGGGGTGTTCTTTTGTGTCTCTGGTGCTTCTACACACATACAAACTTTGAAAAAAATCCATCCATGCTGTTTTGAGTGAGATACAGTTTCTGAATGTGTCCTGCTTTCAGTCTCCTAGTGAGCTGTTCAAAATCGGCTCGGACTGTGACATCACAGTCCGAAATGAGCTGGCTAACCACAACCAGTGGTTAAATTGGCTTTTGTAGGGAGGGGGAGCCCTTATTTACGGGGAATGGTCGTCATTCAAAATCGCGCCGTAAAATGACTTAATGTGTTTTTACACCAAAGGGGCACTTTTTCCAGTATTAATGTGTAAGGTAGGGTTTATTAGTTCAAACAAAGAGAAATACTTCACAATTCACTTACTTTATTATTATTTCTTACCTTTTATAGGCTAATGTTAACAGGCAGGCAACGGATTTCACCCTTGGAAAATGTATGAAATTGAACATGTTTGAAAATATTGGTTGGCAAATATGTAAACATCTTTTTAAACAAGAAAATTATGTTGATTTAAGAGAATCAGAAACCACTATTATAGCCTTTTTAACAGTGATTGGCTGGCCCAGCTTGTTAATAGCCAGTGTATGTTCATTTTAGCTTCCAGTTTGTTAGATGGCACCAACATTTGGTCTAATCATAACTGGCCTGGCAACCCAAAGGCCAAGGTTTTGCTTACAGATTTGTGTGCTGACTTATGATGTGGGGGTCTGGGGGTCCTCCCCCAGAATTTTTTTAGCATTAAACACTATATTTCCTGCATTTTGGTGAATTTGTATGCATCTACTTCTACCTTTTTCTGAATAAATATGCCTGAAATATCTTTATGTAAAGGGAAACATTACAAACATAATGGAAAATATTGCAGTAAGGCTGTCAGGCATTCTGTATTGCATTCATCTATTTATTCTCCTTTAGATCGACTTTTCTAATTATATCTGAGTCAGCACACATGTAGCTTAGGCCTAATTTATTCTTCCCTCTTTTGCATCTTTTGTTGGGGAAGTAACCTCTGTAAATGTGCATATGACAATGTTTCACCTCAGTGATACATTATTCATTTAATAAATCCCTGGACTGTAATATTTCAGATGTTTGAACAAGATTTCTGCTCATGTCCAAAACTTGAGATGACTTGTGCACATTCAAAATATAACTCATCCCACCTGTGCTCTCTGAGATTTGGAGGAGTCGTGATATTTTGTGAAAAATAAAGTTATAATAGGCTATTAGCCTACAAGAATAAAGTCACTATATTTCAGAAAATATTGTACCTGCACCGTAGTCTGCTGCGCATTACGTGATTGGTCTGCTGATACGGTAGATCTCAGACCGTCTGACAGACATAGAGCGCCGTTTGAGACGTTTAGGGAAGTGGCTGTACGCTGCTCTTTTACAGCGAGAATGGGCACAAAGCGACGTCCAGTTTCATATTTGTCAGTCAACACTTCAAAATACATTTGGGGCTGAAGCCCCGGCAAAATGTTTGATGCTGAAGGAGACGGAGCTGAGCTCCGGCAGGGTGTATAGTGGACCTGAGGAGGCGGAGCTGCGCTCCAATTTAACCTCTGACCACAACCGTTAGCTCGTTAGCATGCTAACCGTTAGCATTAGCATGCTAACGCTAACGCTAGCATGCTACGTCGTTCTCAATAGCAAAGCACTGCTACAACACACACAAGTTCACCATAATCTACAAAAGAACTACTTACATGTGTGCCCTCATTTAGAAGTCTCCCAGCTAATCCTGCCTTGTAACTGACCAAAGTTGGAGACAGGCTCTCTTTTACTGTCTCTAGAGTTAGCTAGCTGACATGATCTACATCTGAGCTACTGAGCATTTGTTAGTGCAATCAAAGATAGTACAGAAGAAGAAGATGAAAAGAGGTCTCACTCTGTAGCTAAAACAGAAACCAGGTGAAAAGAGGATCTGCAGCAGTGAGAGAGAGCTGTGAAGTACAACAACAATATGGTGTTTTTTGAAAATTAAACCATGTAAACCTATTCTGGTACAACCTTAAAATACAGTTATGAACCTGAAAATGAGCATAATATGGGCGTTTTAAGTAACTCTTATCAACAATAACAAACTGTAGAAAAAAATAACTTTCTTGTCAAGTGCTTCTGAAACAGTTAAGTATCACACAAAAAATGAACTTCGTTAGATATTTTTCTAGGTTGGTAGTTCGATTCATGGCCCTGCAGTTCCATGTCGAAGTGTCCTTGGGCAAGACACTGAACCCTGAATTGCCCCTGATGCTGCACCATTGGAGTGTAAATGAGTGAGTGTTTATCTGATGAGCAGGTGACACCTTGTATGGCAGCCTTGGCCATCAGTGTATGAATGTGTGTGAATGGTGAATGGTTCCTGTAACATAAAAGCACTTTGACTAGTTGTTAAGACTAGAAAAGCGCTATATAAATACAGTCCATTTACATTTACAAATATATAATTTCATCTCTCTTCTATAGTTCAGTAACAGCTTAGCTCCTCCCTGAGTCTCTCCGTCTCCTCATAGCTCTGTATTTTCACTTCTCTCACTTACACTTCTAAGGTAAAGTGATTTTAGACATCATATTGAAGTTTAACAACGTGTGACTCCCTCTGGTGGATGATGTGGAGTATTGTGTTGTCTTTGCTCCAAAGGTTTTGGTACAGAGTTTTGGTGTTTCCTGTCACTGTGGACCTCACACCACAGCAGTACACAGCAGAGTCAGACACCTTAGCTGAGGAGATGTTCATATTAATTTGTTTGTCCTTCACTTTAATCTTCAATCCAGGGATTACATTATTGTTGTTTCCTTCTTGTCCTGAAGCAGAGTGGGAGATGATGAACTCTGGTGGTTTTCCTGGATATTGTCAGTACCAGAAGAAATAATTACCAGATGAATATCTGTAGGACAGAGTAACAGAGCTGCCTTCTAAACTGTTCTTTTCTTTCTCAGCTGGAGTGAGTTCTTCACAGCTGATACCTAAAGGAAGAGATAACTGTTATTTCATATTGTAAAAGACTTAATAAATGATTCACATTCAGATGTTATTAGAATAAAACTTTGTCATGCTGCATAATCTAACATACCTGTTAGAATGGAGAGAATCATCAGAGAAAACACACAATGCTGCAGTGACAGCATGTTGAATAAAGGTAATGTTGATGGTTTGTGTATTGATCTCTGTTGAATATAGAAGTTCCTCTCTCTTCTATAGTTCGGTAACAGCTCAGCTCCTCCCTGAGTCTCTCTGTAAAGTGATTCTAGACTACATAATGAAAAATATTGAAGTTTAACAGTGTGTGACTCCCTCTAGTGGATGTTGTGTAGTATTGTGTTGTCTTTGCTCCAAAGGTTTTTGTACAGAGTTTTGGTGTTTCCTGTCACTGTGGGCCTCAGAGCACAGTAGTACACAGCAGAGTCAGACAGCTGAAGCTTCTGGATCTTCAGAGGAACTGATCTTATGCTGGAATTCAGTGTGGATGAAAATCTCTCCTCGTCAACTGTTTTCCCAGAGCCAAACGTAAAGCGGCTCAGAATGAATTTGGGGCTGTTGTTTCCATCCTGTTTGTACCAGAAGAGATTATGATTAGATGCACTGCTGTTATATTGACAGCCAAGTGTTACTGCCTCTCCTTCAGTAGCAGTCACATCTCCTTCTGGTTGCAGCACGTTGTCTTTTTGTGCTCTGCATTCTGTAAAACAGCAACAAACAGAATCAGTGTGCTGTTAAATAATCATATCAATGTTGGATTGATATCAAAGAAACAGAGTTCTTTTCATACCAAGGTTCATAGCAGCCAGCAACACTGAGATGAACAGAGGCTTCATATCTGCAGTGTGGAGTAACTCTGAGCTACAGCAAGTATAAAGAAGGCTGGGATCTCTCTGTTTAGTCTTCATCAACACTAAGTTGGTGGATTAGAAGGAGGAACCTGATCACAGCCCTGGGTTATTCCCCCTACTGACTACTTTACAACTAACACATTTTAGTGCCTCTCTCCTTTGTTAGTGTAACTTGTCTTGTATGTAGTCATCATTGAAACATTCAGGTGAGTTGTTCCTTATTTGCTCCTCAACTTATAGGGGTGGTAATTGTCATAAATCTACTACCATGTTGTTCTGCAAAAACCCTTTAATAGCCATTATGCAACTCCATAAGTGAGAAACAGAATGGGAGAAATGTGGTTGTATTTTGCATTGGTGACACTATTCTTAAAACTGAGGTGATATGTGCTGCCGGATTGAAGATTTGTGTAAAGCATCCATGTTTTGCCAAAAAAATACACTTAATACCTTCTTTAAATTCCTTTAAAGTCTTCACTACATATATTTCATGAGTTGGACAGACAGGATGTAAACTGCATCTTGACAGGTTGGTGGAGGCATACATCTGCTAGGCGGTAATTCTAGTTCTTTTAACTGCAAAGTGATAGTTTAGTATCTTTCAGTCCTCTGCAGCCGTGAGAGGTCAAATAAAAAAAATGGTGGACTTTTTGGGGAAACTTCTGTTTCTGTGAAACTCTTAAATTGGTACATAGTTTAGCTTTTAAAATGTGATACTACTGAGTTATTCTGTTAATCATGATGTTATGGAATATAAACTACCAGTGATTTCAGTTTTATTAGTGTTTCAGTGACTTATTTGGGATGCAGATCAACATGTTGAACAATGGAAGGAGCTCATTGTGGCCTATCTATTTTCATTGTTTCTATCGGCAGTAAGTATAAACAGAGCCAAAAGTTTAAGTCCGGTGGAGTCCATAGTTACATGTCTGAGACCAGCACATCTCATCCATTTTGATCAACCATGATGTATGAAATGGGAAATTTTAACATTGTGGCCTAATGGCCCACAGGATATGAAGAGGATTTAGTAGGTAAGTTAGTGTCCATTTATTTATTGTCATGGTGTCTTGTGTTTGAACCATCATACAGTTGGTTTGTCATTGATGTGGATTTGCTGCTCATGTGGATCCTCCCACAGTGTTACATTAGCAGCTGTAACCACAGGGACTCTGGTAAAACTGGAATAATCAGAATCCATCTGATATGAAGCTGGGGTTTGAATACCACTTCCCTCCTCTTTGAAGAGTAGTCAGATATCTGTGTTCAGGTTTTTGTACAGCCTCTTCTACACTTTGTATCACTGTGTTTCTAGAGCACAGTAGTAGAGACCTGTGTCTGCCAGGCTTAGTCTCGTTATGGTCAGTTCAGTTGATTTCCCTGGTGTTTTGGATTCAAATCGCGGATCTGGGATATATTTACTACTACTACTAGCTTCTTTCCAGAGGATAAACTGAGGTGCCTGAAGGTCTGAATGATGTCTGTACCAGTGGAGTTCAGGATTGCTATACGTTGTCTCATATTTGCATCTGAGTGTGACAGATTCTCCTTCTCTTTTACTGACTTCATCTTCTACAGGAGAGATTTTGTCTCCAGCTATTATTCCTGAAAAAAGGAAAGTAGAGAAAATGAAGTCATTAGACTAAAACTTTTCATGAGGCTGACAGGAGAAGAGAGTGGAAATGTCAACTCTACATTTGTTACTCTGCACAGAAACAGATCAACTGTTCAGAGATTTCTGCTCTGAACTGCAGTTTATATAAATCTTTAGAAAAATAATAAAACCATGATGTTCTTTATATCTTACCAAAGAGAAGAGCAGCAAGAATAATCCACAGCCAATGTTCCATCTCCACTACAAGCTTTAAATCAACAGGAGAAACTAGCTGATGTTCAAAATTTAGTCTGAGAATTGTTCTCTTCACAGCAGCACTTATTATTGACTGGATGGTTGAACACAGTGCAGAAGTAGTGCACCTCCTACTTGATAATGTCGCCCTCTAGTGGAGTTACAAAGTTCAGTACAACAGTGTAGAAAAAAGTCTTCCAGCAGCTTGTCAGTGAGTCAGCTTGTGTTTTTGTGGGTTTGCTGTCACTGTGGGCCTCACAGCACAGTAGTACAGAGCAGTCTGTCACTGCAGTGGAGGAGATCTGCAGATCCATTTTGGTTTCATCCTCACTTACATAAACATACAGTCCAGAGTTTGTTTCATTTTGTGCTCACATGTGAGAAATGAGGAACTCTGGTGGTTTTCCTGGATATTGCCGATACCAGTTAAACTCATAACTACCAGTTGCTTGTTTGGAGTGTCTGTAGGACAGAGTAATATAGCTGCCTTCTACACTGTACTTTTCTTTCTCAGCTGGAGCAAGTTCTTCACAGCTGATACCTAAAGGAAGAGAAAACAATGTTATACCATCAAAACTCATTTATACTACACATTCAGTAAAAGGTGCAGTGAACCTTTTGCATAATGTAACATACCTGTGAGGATGAAAAGAAACATCAGAGAAAACATACAATGCTGCAGTGATATCATGTTGAATAAAGGTAATGTTGATGGTTTGTGTATTGAACTCTGTTGAATATAGAAGTTCCTCTCTCTTCTATAGTTCAGTAACAGCTCAGCTCCTCCCTGAGTCTCTCCGTCTCCTCGTAGCTTTGTGTTTTCACTTCTGTCTGTTACACTACTAAGGTAAAGTGATTCTACATCATAAAAAATATAAATGTTGAACAGTATGTGACTCCCTCTGGTGGACGTTTTGTAGTATTGTGTTTTCTCTGCTCCAAAGGTTTTTGTACAGAGTTTTGGTGTTTCCTGTCACTGTGGGCTGCAGAGCACAGTAGTACACAGCAGAGTCAGACAGCTGAAGCTTCTGGATCTTCAGAGGAACTGATGTCTTGTTGATTGTAGCATCAAATCTCTCTATGTGGAACTCTGGAGCATTATCTTTTGTGTTTGAGTAACGCTTAAGTATATACTTTGGGAAATCATTGACTTCTTGTTTGTACCAGAACAAATAGGGAAATGTGTCACTGGTCTCGAATGTACAGCCCAGAGTAACTGTCTCTCCTTCAGTAGTAATGACATCTGCTGTTGGCTGGATCACTCTGTCTTCTCCTTTACACTCTGGGGAAGAAGAGAACATGCAGAGGAAGAGATGAATCAATAATTATGATTGATTAAAGGAGGACAATCAGTATTTTAAATAGTTACCTAGCCAGAGAGTCAGAATCAGGATGTTAGTCAGCCAGTGTTTCATGTCTGCAGTGAGAGGGGAGGAGAGAGAGGAAGAGCATTGATACTCTGATGGATCTGGGCCTTCACATCATTGGTCCTTCCTCTTTATCATCTGTTGGGGATCTCTCAACAATTTGTGATTTTCCTGAAGTTTAACAGTGTGTGACTCCCTCTAGTGGATGTTTTTCAGTATTGTGTTGTCTTTGCTCCAAAGGTTTTTGTACAGAGTTTTGGTGTTTCCTGTCACTGTGGACCTCACAGCACAGTAGTGCACAGCAGAGTCAGACACTGCAGCAGAGGAGATCTGCAGATCTACTTTGGTTTTATCCTCCCTCACACTTACTGAACCAGACAGTCCAGAGTTTGCAGCATTTTTCATTCCTAAGAGAAAGATGAGAAACTCCGGTGGTTTTCCTGGATCTTGTCGATACCAGTAGAAATAATCAGTACTAGTTGCTTTTTTGGAGTATCTGTAGGACAGAGTAACAGAGCTGCCTTCTAAACTGTTATTTTCTGTCTCTACTGGAGTGAGTTCTTCACAGCTGATACCTAGAGGAAGAGATAACTGTTATTAGGTGTAAAAGTCTAAAAAAATGATTCACATTCAGATACTCAGAAACTTTTTCATGCTGTATAATCTAACATAGAATGGATAGAAACATCAGAGAAAACACACAATGCTGCAGTGACAGCATGTTAAATAAAGGTAATGTTGATTGTTTGTGTATTGAACTCTGTTGAATATAGAAGTTCCTCTCTCTTCTATAGTTCAGTAACAGCTCAGCTCCTCCCTGAGTCTCTCCGTCTCCTCATAGCTCTGTATTTTCATTTTTCCGTTACTCTACTAAGGTAAAGTGATTCTAGATTACATCATATTGAAGTTTAACAGTGTGTGACTCCCTCTGCTGGATGTTGTGGAGTATTGTGTTGTCTCTGCTCCAAAGGTTTTTGTACAGAGTTTGTGTGTTTCCTGTCACTGTGGGCTGCAGAGCACAGTAGTACACAGCAGAGTCAGACACCTTAGCTGAGGGGATATTCATGAGGATTTGTTTGTCCTCCACTTTAATCTTCAATCCAGGAATTACACTATTGTTGTTTCCTACAAATCCCGAAGCAGAATGGGAGATGATGAACTCTGGTGGTTTTCCTGGATATTGTCGGTACCAGAAGAAAAAATTACCAGATGAATATCTGTAGGACAGAGTAACAGAGCTGCCTTCTAAACTGCTCTTTTCTTTCTCAGCTGGAGTGAGTTCTTCACAGCTGATACCTAAAGGAAGAGATGACTGTTATTTAATGTTGTAAAAGATTATATAAATGATTCACATTCAGGTGTTATTAGAATAGAACTTGTTCATCCTGCATAATTTAACATACCTGTTAGAATGGAGAGAAACATCAGAGAAATCACACAATGCTGCAGTGACAGCATGTTGAATAAAGGTAATGTTGATGGTTTGTGTATTGATCTCTGTTGAATATAGAAGTTCCTCTCTCTTCTATAGTTCAGTAACAGCTCAGCTCCTCCCTGAGTCTCTCTGTAAAGTGATTCTAGACTCCATCATGAAAAATATTGAAGTTTAACAGTGTGTGACTCCCTCTGGTGGACGTTGTGGAGTATTGTGTTGTCTCTGCTCCAAAAGTTTTTGAGCAGAGTTTTGGGGCGCTATCTTGCACTCAGCGCAATTGCCTTTGTACAACGACGCATGTATGATTCCTATTTTGCACCTGACGCACAGCGGACTTTTCCCACCACAGACACATGTCGGTAAATTAGCGAATGTATTTGCGCTCCCGGGGGCAATCCAGCAAATAGAGGAGGCATGTTCCGGCGCAAAAGTTCCCTGGTGCTATTTTGCAGTTTCAGAAAACAATTCCGCCACAGACCAGGAAAAACCTGGTCTAAAGTCAGTGGTGCTAGTCTAAAGTCAGTGGTGCTAGTCTAAAGTCAGTGGTGCTAGTCTAAAGTCGGTGGTGCTAGTCTAAAGTCATTTGTGCTAGTCTAAAGTCAGTGGTGCTAGTCTAAAGTCAGTAGCGCGTTATTCAGATGCTATTTTATGGGCGCATGCTTGGCCATAATGTAGTGTGTGCACAACGTGCATACACTTTGCTTCTCAACTTTATCTACACGGACGCACCAATTCCCATTTTTGCAAACCATTCATAATATAATAGTATATATAATATAATATATAACAATATTACTGAAAATGCATTTCAGGTGTTTGGATAGGTCAGGAGGCACTTTACAGTACAGTCCTCAAAAAGTCGCAGCATTCTTTGTGGCTTGTGTTTTACACATTTCCATGAATCATGGATGTGTTGATGATATAAATGAGTAAATATTAGAGGACTTAAGGAGACGTGATGTTGAACTACGGCGGGATTGGACAGGGAGTGGCAATGCGCGATGCGCTCCTGGTGTAGTGGGTGGAGGGAGATGGAGTGGGGGGAGGAGGAAGGGGCACAACAGGAGCAGGTGGTGCGTTTGGAGGCCCACGCTCCATGGCTGCAGCAATCCTCTCCAGACTTGAGGAGATGCACCCGAGAGGCCGGAGCAACATCGCCACCCGATCAAGACGGGCATTTATTACTTTGCCGCATCCCGGACAGCTCCCGCTGGCGTGCGCCAGGCAAATCTGCCGTTATAATAGCAATCCGCCATGGAACAAGCGCGCCTGCTCTTAAAGGGAATGTGAGATGACATTCTGATTGGTTTATTGCACATTAGGCCGAAAAATCTCATAGCTTCTTCAGACCAACCCATTTTAGATTTGCGTCGGGCGCAAGAGTCATTCATCCTGCCGGTATCATAGCAACAGCACCCGAGATCCGCCCACAAAGGTACTTGTGTTTCATGTTTGATACTACGTTTCAGATCGTTTAAATAGGGCCCTTGGTCTTTCCTGTCACTGTAGGCCTCACAGCACAGTAGTACACAGCAGAATCAGACAGCTGAAACTTCTGGATCTTCAGAGGAACTGACTTATCCTTGATTGTAGCATCAACTCTCTCTTGCACTTTGGAATTATCAGTTTTTACAATGTAATGTCGCAACATAATCTTTGGGTAATCATTTTCTCCTTGTTTGTACCAAAACAACGTGGGAATTGGATCAGTTGTCTCAAATGTACAGCCAAGAGTAACCGTCTCTCCTTTAGTTGCAATGACATCTCATGTTGGCTGGATCCCTCTGTCTTCTCCTTTACACTCTGGGGAAGAAGAGAACATGCAGATGAAGAGATGAATCAATAAAGATGATTGATTAAAGGAGAACAATCAGTAGTTTAAAGAGTTACCTAGCCAGAGAGTCAGAATCAGGATGTTAGTCAGCCAGTGTTTCATGTCTGCAGTGAGAGGGGAGGAGAGAGAGGAAGAGCATTGATACTCTGATGGATCTGGGCCTTCACATCATTGGTCCTTCCTCTTTAACATCTGTTGAGGAACTCTCAACAATTTGTGATTGTGCTGAACAGTGTGTGACTCCCTCCGGTGGATGTTGTGGAGTATTGTGTTGTCTTTGCTCCAAAGGTTTTTGTACAGAGTTTTGGTGTTTCCTGTCACTGTGGGCCTCACAGCACAGTAGTACACAGAAGAGTCAGCCACTGCAGCAGAGGAGATCTGAAGATCCAGATGCTTTTCTTCAGACAGTTTTGTAGAGAATATTGTGTCTGATTGTAGAGACTCTCCTGGTCTCGTAAAACTAAGCCCTGAAATGTACAGGAGAAACTCTGGTGGTTTTCCTGGATATTGTCGATACCAGAAAAAATTATCATTAGCATTTATTTTGTTGGAGTATCTGTAGGACAGATTAACTGTGCTGCCTTCTAAACTGTACTTTTCTTTCTCGGCTGGAGTGAGTTCTTCACAGCTGACACCTAAAGGAAAAGATAACTCTGTTATTGTTACAAAATTTTCAAGAAATGAATCACATTTATGAAACATTGCAAACAAACATAGAAAATGCCGAAAGTAACATACCTGTTATAATTGAAATGAACAGTAGAGAAATCATGAAATGATCCAGTGACAGCATGTTGAATAAAGGTAATGTTGATGGTTTGTGTATTGAACTCTGTTGAATATAGAAGTTCCTCTCTTTTCTATAGTTACTATAACAGCTCAGCTCCTCCCTGAGTCTCTCCGTCTCCTCGTAGCTCTGTATTTCTCTCTTTTAGGGAAAGGGGGGCCAAAAAAAAAATGTATAAAAGTGGGGGCTCCTTTTGGGGGGGTTGTGGGGTTTTTTTTTTTCTTTTTTTCTCTCCTTTTCCTCGTGCTCTGGATTTTCACTTCTCTCAGTTACACTACTAAGGTAAAGTGATTCTAGACTACATCATATTGAAGTTTAACAGTGTGTGACTCCCTCTAGTGGTTGTTGTGTAGTATCATGTTGTCTTTGCTCCAAAGGTTTTTGTACAGAGTTTTGGTGTTTCCTGTCACTGTGGGCTGCAGAGCACAGTAGTACACAGCAGACTCAGACACCTTAGCTGAGATGATCTCCAGTTTAACATGTTTCTTTGTTTTGTCAATGTGAGCTGGGAAATCAGAACCAGTTCGATGAATCGATCCTCCCTCTGTGATGTAGAGCAGGAACTCTGGTTTGGATCTCTGGTATTGTCGGTACCACTGGATACTGTAGATAGTACCCTCATATGTACAGGTCAGGTTGTCGTTTCTGCCCTCTGCAATATGTTCTTCAGTACTTTCTGGTTTTATGCTGTTCATGGAACCCAGGGCTGCAAAATGAGTATTATTCACGTCAGTTATCATTAACTTATACAGACAAACCTCTAGTTATGAAATAACTGGTTAATACAGCAGGTTATATGAGACTTTGATCTCTGTTCTAACACTCACCTATAAAGGGAGAGAAAAATAAAAACAGGTAAAGCAACATGTCTTTGGAGTTGTTAAAGCCAAACAGACAGCAGATGAGCAATGTTCTTCCACTGCAGTAGAATGAAAAACTAAACAGCCTCTCTGATGTGCAGCCCTTCTTCTCGACATCAAGCTGATTGTGCTTTTAGTTCCTCAAACATTTCTCCTCTGGAGACAGAAATCATCTCATTGGTTGAGTTAAATGTCAGTGGGCGGGGCCAGAGAATAACCTTTTGCTGAAAGGTGAAAAGATAAAACAGCAGTCAAGAGAAAGAAGACCTATGGTGGATGTTTCTGATGATTCTTTTTTGTGTCACTTTGTTCCCACGTTTTCAATGTTATTTTTCACTAGTGATTATTTTTCACTAGTGAAATCTCCAATAAATCTCATTTATAGGAGATTATACCTAAATTTGAAATTCCGAATGATTTTGACTAATTTTAGAGCAACTTATGTTGGTGGAGGATCACAGATGTGTGGATGTCAAAGTTTAGTCAGGTTTTGAAACCATTTAAATTTTTTCAAATGCTATAAAATTGAAGTCCCAAAATTCAATGAAAGTATTATTGGAGTACTTGCAATGTACTTTGTACATTGTAATTTGGTTAAAAAGAAACCCATATTTCTGATAGAGAAGTTCTGAGAACGGGTCAAATTTGACCCGAGGACAACATGAGGGTTAAGTGTGATACAAGATTTAATCCGCCCAATGGACCCGAAATATTTAAAGGTCCATTGTGTAACGTGAGTTGAGTTACCACCATCAATTCCAAGTATTCCTTTTGGCTTGAAATTTTACGTTTGCATTCGCATGAACTGGGGTACACGCTCCATATTCATGCTCCATCTTGAAATACATTAGCCGGTGAGGGACATACTGCTTCACCTTTCACGTTTTCGCTGTCACATGATGTACTCACAGGTGCTGCTAATGCTGCTAATGGGTAACGTAGCTTCCCGGCCCCGGTGGCAAGTTTTAAGAAGGAAACATGGAGGACCACACGTATTATTTCTTCAACCCAGTTTCTGGGGGGGGGGTTTGGGTTAAAATTCTGAGTTATTTTTTCAGAGAGTAACTATTTACTGGGTTATAGAGACTACACCAGACTGGTCCCCTGAATCCTCTTCATCATAGGAAAATTCACAATCCGGATCGTCAATAGCATTGTTCTCGGTCTCTGAAAGATCCTCTGACTCTGAAATCTCTTCCTCTACATCACTATTACCATCAAAAATCTGTGCTAAAACTTCTTCAGTTGCAAACCTTTTGGAGCTCATTTTGTAGTGTACGTGTCAAAGAGATGACATTACAACAGAGAAGAGGACAAGCGCGAGAAAGCTCCTCCTCCTTTACATACACACACACACCCACACACACACACACAAACACACACACACACAAACCTGGTTCTAAATGGGTGTTGAAAGTCTCCGGGTCAAAATGACCCGCAACATCATCTTTGTATGCAAACTCTGAACAGACATTCCACTACACATCAGTGTGTCCAGATTTTATGAACAAGTTCATGACCCTAAATGTGGAAATGTCATACAATTTCATGAAGAAAAAGATAGGTTAACCAGTATTTTGGTCAACACAAAAACGCAAATGGGTCAAATTGACCCTTAACATAATACGAGGGTTAAAAAACAAAAAACGAATGGTTATTTGATTTTCGTTTTAAAATACAACAATTGAAATCGAAATACAAGGCATTTTTTTCCTTTTCATGGTCAAAAGGGGATGGGAGAAATTAAAAATATGCTGTGATTTTCATTTTCTATTTCATATAACAAAAATAAAATCACTCGGAAATAGAAATGAAAAAAGGTTTGTTTTTTCATATTCAGAGACCGGATGTTGTCATTTCCAAGGCAACAGCGCCAGCATAGCCTACCAGTGTTGCTTTCAGCCCAGGCCAAAATTACTTTGGAAACCTGTGCTCTTGATAATGCTTGGGGGGGATTTTATTTCAAAATGTCACATTTATTTATTCCCCTCTCTCCCTGCCTCCCTCTGACTCTCTGTCTCTACCCGCCGCAGACAACTTCGCCCCAAGAGAGTCGAACCAGCTGAGGAAACAGACTTTCAGTTCACGGCTGTAATGTTACCGTTACGCCACCGTTAACAATCCCAAACGTTCTGTTGCTGATCTGGCAGAGAGTCACCGGCGGTTCGGGATCAGATCACGGGGATCAGACCTCCGGTGCTGGGTCTATTCTAATATTAGCTGCTGCTGCAGCTAGCTAGCAGCTAGCCACCAGCCCTGTAACCTCGGTCCTCGCGGTTTGCTTCCCGGGACGACTGACTCGATCTGGTCCGTCTGCAGAGCTGCGTTACCCGCTCTAGCTGAGCTGGGAATCTGCCGCGCTCGTGATTTATTCATATTTTATTTTATTTGCAGATAGTGATGTGCTATGATGCACTTATATGCACTAGCTGCTTTTAGTCTGAGTCTGTGAGATAACCAAACTTCCTTTAAATATAACGTGCATATAAATAGATGGAATAAATAAAAATCCCTCAAAATAAATATAAGTAAAACACACATGTATTTAGGCTATTTAACTATTATGACTAATGCCTATGTTCATGTGTATTTCCTCATTTATGTATTTCATGATCTATTTCATAGCCATATGTATATTTATGTAAAGGGGGGCAAAAAGCTACAGATTCCCTCAGCTGCAGCCGGGACATTCTAAAACGCTTAACGTGAAAAAGCTTAACTTTAATGTACCTAAACAATGATCAATTAGATATCAGTCAGTTATCAGTCAGATAACGTCCATGACTTGGGTTAGATTTTTTGATCACTGTTTAGGTACATTAAGCTTTTTCCTTACAATATCCCTTAATGAAGCAGAAACCCTTAATGTCAGCTACGTCCATTGGACTTTGGGTTAGATTTTTGACAGTTTTCAGTGGTTATGAGAGAGAAATTTGGTAATCCTTGATCATTGCTCATTGATCATTGTAACGCCAGCTCTGCAGAGTCAGTCCCGGGGAGCGAACCGTGAGGACCGAGGTTACAGGTCTGGTGGCTAGCTGCTAGCTAGCTGCAGCAGCAGCTAATATTAGAATATTAGACCCAGCACCGGAGGTCTGATCCCCATGATCTGATCCCGAACCCCCTGCCAGATCAGCAAGCTTAACGGCAGCAACAGAAAGTTTGCTGGTATTGTTAACGGTGGTGTAACGGTAACATTACAGCCATGAACTGAAAGTCTGTTTCCTCAGCTGGTTCGACTCTCTTGGGGCGAAGTTGTCTGCGGCGGGTAGAGACAGAGAGTCAGAGGGAGGCAGGGAGAGAGGGGAATAAATACATGTGACATTATGAAATAAAATCCCCCCCAAGCATTATCAAGAGTATAGGTTTCCAAAGTAATTTTAGCCTGGGCTGAAAGCAACACTGGTAGGCTAGACTGGCGCTGTTGCCTTGGAAATGACAACATCCGGTCTCTGAATATGAAAAAACAAGACTTTTTTCGTTTCTGTTATCGAGTGATTTTATTTTTGTTATATAAAATATAAAATGAAAATCAAAGCATATTTTAAATTTATCCCATCCCCTGTTGACCATGAAAAGGAAAACATGCCTTGTATTTCAATTTTGAATGTTGTATTTTAAAACGAAAATCAAATAACAATTGTTTTTTGTTTTTCAATACCTGTTTATGAAATGAAAATCGAATGAACAAAAAAGTACACGGACCCAGAGGATATCTGAAGATCCATTTTGGTTTTATCCTCACTCACTGAAACAAACAGTCCAGAGTTTGTAGTTTGCATTATTTCTCCTGATTCCAGATGAGAGATGAGGAACTCTGGTGGCTTTCCTGAATATTGTCGATACCAGAAGAAATAATCAGCAGAACCTTTGGAGTATCTGTAGGACAGAGTAACAAAGCTGCCTTCTAAACTGTTCTCTTCTTTCTCTACTGGAGTGAGTTCTTCACAGCTGATACCTGAAGGGAGAGATAACTCTGTTATTTATTGTTGTACAATGCTCAAATGATTCACATGCAGATATTATTGAAGCATAACTTTTCCATGCTGCATAATCTAACATACCTGTGAGAATGGAGAGAAACATCAGAGAAAACATACAATGCTGCAGTGACAGCAAGTTGAATAAAGGTAATGTTGATGGTTTGTGTATTGATCTCTGTTGAATATAGACGTTTCTCTCTCTTCTATAGTTCAGTAACAGCTCAGCTCCTCCCTGAGTCTCTCCATCTCCTCGTAGCTCTGGATTTTCTCTTTTCTCAGCTAAACATCTAAGGTAAAGTGTTTCTAGACTACATGATGAAAAAGATTGAAGTTAAACAGTGTGTAACTCCCTCTGGTGGATGTGGTGGAGTATTGTGTTGTCTTTGTTCTAAAGGTTTTTGTACAGAGACTGTGGGTTTGCTGTCACTGTGGGCTTCACAGCACAGTAGTACACAGCAGAGTCTGTCACTGCAGCAGAGGAGATCTGGAGAATCATTTTGGTTTTATCCTCACTCACTGAAACAGACAGTCCAGAGTTTGTTTTATTTTGCGTTCCAAAGTGAATGGTGATGAACTCTGGTGGTTTTCCTGGATATTGTCGATACCAGAAGAAATAATCATTGTTATCAGCTTGTTTGGCGTATCTGTAGGACAGAGTGACAGAGCTGTCTTCTAAACTGTTCTTTTCTTTCTCAGCTGGAGTGAGTTCTTCACAGCTGACTCCTAAAAGGAAGAGATAACTCTGTTATTTCATGTTGTAAATGTTATAGAAGACTAAATACATTATTCACATTCAGATGTTATTAGAATAAAACTTTTTCATGCTGCATAATATAACATACCTGTTAGAATGTAAAGAAAGATCAGAGAAAACACACAATGCTGCAGTGACAGCATGTTGAATAAAGGTAATGTTGATGGTTTGTGTATTGATCTCTGTTGAATATAGAAGTTCTTCTCTCTTCTATAGTTCAGTAACAGCTCAGCTCCTCCCTGAGTCTCTCCATCTCCTTGTAGCTCTGGATTTTCACTTCTCTCAGTTACACTACTAAGGTAAAGTGATTCTAGACTACATCATATTGATGTTTGTCAGTGTGTGACTCCCTCTGGTGGATGTTGTGGAGTATTGTGTTGTCTTTGCTCCAAAGGTTTTTGTACAGAGTTTTGGTGTTTCCTGTCACTGTGGGCTTCACAGCACAGTAGTACACAGCAGAATCAGACACTGCAGCAGAGGAGATCTGCAGATCTATTTTGGTTTTATCCTCACTCACACTCAGTGAAGCAGACAGTCCAGAGTTTGCAGCATTTTGTGTTCCCACAAGAAAGATGAGAAACTCTGGTGGTTTTCCTGAATATTGTCGATGCCAGTAGAAATAATCAGCACCAAGCGCTTGTTTGGAGTATCTGTAGGACAGAGTAACAGAGCTCCCTTCTAAACTGTTCTTTTCTGTCTCTACTGGAGTGAGTTCTTCACAGCTGATACCTAAAGGAAGAGATAACTGTTATTTCATGAAAAAATTATTCACATTCAGATACTCAGAAACTTGTTCATGCTGTATAATCTAACATACCTGTTAGAATGGAGAGAAACATCAGAGAAAACACACAATGCTGCAGTGACAGCATGTTGAATAAAGGTAATGTTGATGGTTTGTGTATTGATCTCTGTTGAATATAGAAGTTCCTCTCTCTTCTATAGTTCAGTAACAGCTCAGCTCCTCCCTGAGTCTCTCCGTAAAGTGATTCTAGACTACATGATGAAAAATATTGAAGTTTATAAGTGTGTGTCTCCCTCTGGTGGATGTTGTGGAGTATTGTATTTAGATTAGATTCAACTTTATTGTCATTGTGCAGAGTACAAGAACAAAGACAACGAAATCCAGTTTGCGTCCAACCAGAAGTGCAAAAAAGCAGAAAAGTGCAATGTGATATATAAAGTATAGACAACTGGTGAATAGACAGGACAAGAATATAATATTATAAATTGCAGTGTTAATAAAAAGCAAGTAAAATATATATGTAAAATATGAACACGTGTATATGTATATTCAATGTGATAATAAAAAAAAATTAATGAACAATATAAACAATATGTACAGTATGTTTAAGTGCAGTTATGTACAGTATAAAGTAGTAAGATTATAAGTAGTAGCAAGGATAAGTATAGTTTAGAATATATGAAGAGCAGTAGAATATGGCGATGTATAGATGTAAAAAAAATAACAGTATGCGCGTAAAAAAATAGAACAGATATAACGGGGGTGGTTAGGTGCAAATTATCCGGGGTTTTATTACCGGTAACGGTTTGTGACTCCTCTGGTGGATGTTAGCCAAGGTTTTGTGTACTTGCTGAAAGGTTTTTTTGTGTTTCCCATGCTGTCGGCTGCAGAGCACAGTAGTAAACAACAGAGTCAGAAAGCTGAAGCTTCTGAATCTTCAGAGGAACTGATCTTAAGTTGGAATTGTGTGTAGATGAAAATCTCTCCTTGAACTCGTCTGGTGTGTTCCCTTCATCCCTTGAATGTGCATCAGAATGAATTTGGGGCTGTTGTTTCCATCCTGTTTGTACCAGAAGAGATAATTATTATCGTATGTACGTGCTGTTATATTGACAGCCAAGTGTTACCCTCTCCTTCCGTAGCATCACATCTCCCTTCTGGTTGCGCAGCACGGGCTCTTTTGGTGCTCTGCATTCTGTAAAACAGCAACAAACAGAATCAGTGTGCTGTTAAAGAATCATATCAATGTTGGATTGATATCAAAGAAACAGAGTTGTGTTCATACCAAGGCTCATAGCAGCCAGCAACACTGAGATGAACAGAGGCTTCATATCTGCAGTGTGGAGTAACTCTGAGCTACAGCAAGTATAAAGAAGGCTGGGATCTCTCTGTTTAGTCTTCATCAACACTAAGTTGGTGGATTAGAAGGAGGAACCTGATCACAGCCCTGGGTTATTCCCCCTACTGACTACATTACACCTAACACGTGTTATGCCTCTCTCCTTTTCTTACTTTACAATTGCTTAGCTTTGTGTTTCGATAGGCGGCCTCTAGCTCACCCAGTAAGAGCGTTCGCCCCATGTTGGCTGAGTCCTGCAGCGGCTCGGGTTGAATCTGACCTGTTGCCCTTTGCTGCGTGTCATCCCCCGTCTCTCTCCCCCTTTCATGTCTATCCACTCTCACTTGAAATAAAGGGGAAAAGCCCGAGAAAAATAATCTTAAAAAAAGGTTGTGTTTCGAGGCCTAAACTAGTAGTAAAGTAGAAGAAATAATTAACTCTGACTCTGCACTCTAATACTTTCATAATTTTTTATGTCTAAATGAAAAAGATAAATGTAAAAGAAGAACAAAAACAATGATATTGTGTCAGTCTGTCACAAATGGGTCCTAGAGTTCTAGGGTTAGTAGTCAAGTTAGTCACTCTATGGATCAATAATCTGTAAATGCATGTGTGAAAGAGAAAATAAATGTTTGAATAAACCTACCTTTATCTCAGGTTCAAAACACACCAACTGGATCACATAGAGTCAGAAATCTTTTTCTTTTTTTAAATGAAGGGAGTAACTTTACGTTGCCCAGCGATTTTGCTGCTATAACGTCAGCAGATTGCAACAGGTAGCCATTTACTTTATAAGTCGATTGCTCATCTCATTTTGGGTGAACATCAACTTATGAATTATGGAGGGAACCCAAGGAAGCCACAACAATAGACGTTAATTGCCGACATAGCACCTCTGTTAATGAAATGATTGAGCCATGGCGTACTTTGTGACGCTACTATTAAATGAAGTTTTAAGTTGTTGCATATCCATTTTGAATGTTTTACCCGCATGTTTTTCATATTGCAATCCATTTTTTGTTGACCACCACATAGTTTTTATATGTAAACAGAATTATCTTCATTTCCAAATGGCACTCAGCCACATAACTTCACTTCTTCATGCTTCTCTGTGGTCTGTCAGGTTGGGATATAGTGGATCTGGGCAATGATGCATTCATGAAGTATCGCATTGCTGGGAATTAATAACATTACTTCATTCAAGAATAGACGGAAATTAATTTATTTGTCGAACACCTTTTAAAATAATATTCTTTTTCCTCTTTCAGTTTGGGGAAAGGTATCAAGTCTTTAAAGTCAAAAGGCTCAAGTCCAAGTGATGTCATAAGTCATTGGTGTTGAAGTCCAAGTGGAGTTGCAAGTCTTTTCTTCTCGACTAGAGTCTAAAGTCATTAAATTTGTGACTGAAGTCTGCACCTCTGGTTAAGGGACTCTAAACATTTACATCACATTTAGCATATTTAAATGATTGTCATGAGTCTCAAAGATTGTATTGGAGAAGACAACAGGATGTCTGTTAAGTAACATTTATCGACAATGAAAAATAAAAACTGTAGAGAAAAATAACTTTCTTGTGAAGTTCTTCTGTCTAAACAACAGTTAAGATTCACAACAACAATGAACTGGATTACATCTTTTTCATGAAGTTGTAAGCATGAATAATCAGTGTAAACAATGAATTATGGCAATTATTCAGTGATTTATGTTCTCAGTGTCCATTATTAGTGTCGTATTGATCTCTGTTGAATATAGAAGTTCCTCTCTCTTCTATAGTTCAGTAACAGCTCAGCTCTTCCCTGACTCTCTCAATAAAGTTATTCTGCATCATGAAAAATATTGAAGTTTAACAGTTTGTGACTCCATCTGGTGGATGTTGTGGAGTATTGCGTTGTCTTTGCGCCAAAGGTTTTTGTACAGAGTTTTGGTGTTTCCTGTCACTGTGGGCTGCAGAGCACAGTAGTACACAGCAGAGTCAGACAGCTGAAGCTTCTGGATCTTCAGTGGAAAGGACTTTTCCTTGATTGTAGCATCAACTCTCTCTTGCTCTTTAGAATTATCAGTTTTTACACGTTGCAGCAGCATCTTTGGGTAATCATTGACTTCTTGTTTGTACCAGAACAAAGTGGGAAATGTGTCACTGGTCTCAAATGTACAGCCAATGGTAACTATCTCTCCTTCAGTAGTAATGAAATCTCCTGATGGCTGGGTCACACTGTTTTGTCCTTTACACTCTGGGGAAGAAGAGAACATGCAGAGGAGGAGATGAATCAAAAAATGTGATTGATTAAACAAGAACAATCAGTATTTTAAATAGTTACCTAGCCAGAGAGTCAGAATCAGGATGTTAGTCAGCCAGTGTTTCATGTCTGCAGTGAGAGGGCAGGAGAGAGAGGAAGAGCATTGATACCCTGATGGATCTGGGCCATCACATCATTGGTCCTTCCTCTTCATCATCTGTTGAAGATATCTCAACAATGTGTCAGTGTCTTGAGGTTTAACAGTATGTGACTCCCTCTGGTGGATGTTGTGGAGTATTGTGTTGTCTTTGCTCCAAAGGTTTTTGTACAGAGTTTTGGTGTTTGCTGTCACTGTGGGCCTCAGAGCACAGTAGTACACAGCAGAGTCAGACACCTTAGCTGAGGAGATCTGAAGAATAATTTTGGTTTTATCCTCACTTACATGAACAGACAGTCCAGATTTTGTTTCATTTTGCGATCCTAAACAAAAGATGAGGAACTCTGGTGGTTTTCCTGGATATTGTCGATACCAGAAGAATCGATCAGCAATAGTTGCTTGTTTTGAGTATCTGTAGGACAGAGTAACAGAGCTGCCTTCTAAACTGTTCTCTTCTTTCTCTACTGGAGTGAGATCATCACAGATGACACCTAAAGTAAAAGATAACGGTTATTTCATGTTGTATGACACTCAATGAATGATTCCAATTTAGATATTATTTGAATCAAACTTATTCATGCTGCATAATCTAACATACCTGTGAGGAAGGAAAGAAACATAAGAGAAAACACACAATGCTGCAGTGACAGCATGTTGAATAAAGGTAATGTTGATGGTTTGTGTATTGATCTCTGTTGAATATAGAAGTTCCTCTCTCTTCTATAGTTCAGTAACAGCTCAGCTCCTCCCTGAGTCTTTCTGTAAAGTGATTCTAGACTACATTTTGATTGAAGTTTAACAGTGTGTGACTCCCTCTAATGGACGTTGTAGAGTATTGTGTTGTCTTTGCTCCAAAGGTTTTTGTACAGAGTTTTGGTGTTTCCTGTCACTGTGGGCCTCACAGCACAGTAGTACACAGCAGAGTCAGACACCTTAGCAGAAGAGATCAGCAGATCTATTTTGGTTTTATCCTCACTCACTGAAACAGACAGTCCAGATTTTGTTTCATTTTGCATTCCCAAGTGAAAGATGATGAACTGTGGTGGTTTTCCTGGATATTGTTGATACCAGTAAAACTCATCACTACCAGCTGCTTGTCTGGAGTATCTGTAGGACAGAGTAACAGAGCTGTCTTCTAAACTGTTCTCTTCTTTCTGGACTGAAGTGAGTTCTTCACAGCTGATGCCTGGATGTAGTAAAAGACATAATAAATGATTCACATTCAGATGTTATTGGAATAAAACTTTTTCATGCTGCATAATCTAACTTACCTGTTAGAATGGAGAGAAACATCAGAGAAAACACACAATGCTGCAGTGACATCATGTTGAATAAAGGTAATGTTGATGGTTTGTGTATTGATCTCTGTTGAATATAGAAGTTCCTCTCTCTTCTATAGTTCAGTAACAGCTCAGCTTCTCCCTGAGTCTCTCCGTCTCCTCGTAGCTCTGGATTTTCACTTCTTTCAATTACTCTTCTAAGGTAAAGTGATTCTAAATTACATCATATTGAAGTTTAACAGTGTGTGACTCCCTCTGGTGGATGTTGTGGAGTATTGTGTTGTCTTTTCTCCAAAGGTTTTTGTACAGAGTTTTGGTGTTTCCTGTCACTGTGGGCCTCACAGCACAGTAGTACACAGCAGAGTCAGACACTGCAGCAGAGGAGATCTGCAGATCTATTTTGGTTTTATCGTCACTCACACTCACTGAAGCAGACAGTCCAGAGTTTGCAGCATTTTGCGTTCCCAAGAGAAAGATGAGAAACTCCAGTGGTTTTCCTGGATATTGTCGATACCAGTAGAAATAATCAGTATATCCAGCTTGTTTGGAGTATCCGTAGGACAGAGTAACAGAGCTGTCTTCTAAACTGTTCTTTTCTGTCTCTACTGGAGTGAGTTTTTCACAGCTGATACCTAGAGGAAGAGATAACTCTGTTATTAGACGTAAAAGTCTAAAAAGATTATTCACATTCAGATACTCAGAAACCTTTTCATGCTGTATAATCTAACTTACCTGTGAGGATGGACAGAAACAGCAGATAGTGACTCCCTCTGCTGGATGTTGTGGAGTATTGTGTTGTCTTTGCTCCAAAGGTTTTTGTACAGAGTTTTGGTGTTTCCTGTCACTGTGGGCCTCACAGCACAGTAGTACACAGCAGAGTCAGACAGCTGAAGCTTCTGGATCTTCAGAGGAACTGATCTTAACTTGGAATTGTGTGTAGATGAAAATCTCTCCTTGAACTCGTCTGCTGTGTTCCCTTCATCCCCTTGAAAGCGGCTCAGAATGAATTTGGGGCTGTTGTTTCCATCCTGTTTGTACCAGAAGAGATTATTATTAGTTGTACTGCTGTTATATTGACAGCCAAGTGTTACTGCCTCTCCTTCAGTAGCAGTCACATCTCCTTCTGGTTGCAGCACATTGTCTTTTTGGGCTCTGCATTCTGTAAAACAGCAACAAACAGAATCAGTGTGCTGTTAAAGAATCATATCAATGTTGGATTGATATCAAAGAAACAGAGTTGTGTTCATACCAAGGCTCATAGCAGCCAGCAACACTGAGATGAACAGAGGCTTCATATCTGCAGTGTGGAGTAACTCTGAGCTACAGCAAGTATAAAGAAGGCTGTGATCTCTCTGTTTAGTCTCCATCAACACTAAGTTGGTGGATTAGAAGGAGGAACCTGATCACAGCCCTGGGTTATTCCCCCTACTGACTACTTTACACCTAACACATGTTGTGCCTATCTCCTTTTCTCACTTTACAATTCCTTAAAGATGCAGTAGGTAAGTCTTATAAAACTAACTTTCTGTCATAGTTGCTGAAACTAACCCTATGTTCCAGTAGAACTACATGAATTATGTAAAATAAAAAACCCAACTCCTCTGGCACCTCCTACAGCCTGTAGTACCATTGGCAAAATTCCACCGCTCCCGGTTGATTTTCTCCAATCAGGGGGTCTATCTGCCTGTCAATCGCTGCTGAGGTACGTACACGCATATAACAGCGTTCTCCCCTCCCCCCTTCCCGCGTACGAGCTGCAGAAAGGTTTTCCAAAACTCCGGTGAATATCGGAGTGGCATTTCAGAGGTGGCGTGAGCTGCGGGATTTTAAAGATCTGAAGATCGATGCAGAAAGCGGGGAGAGACTGAGAAGTTGTCGATGTTCAAATTTGTTGGCAAAGTCCTGGATCTTTACAATCTTACCTACTGCAGCTTTAGCTTTGTGTTTCGAGGGGCGGCCTCTAGATCACCCAGTAAGAGCGTTCGCCCCATGTTGGCTGAGTCCTGCAGCGGCTCGGGTTGAATCTGACCTGTTGCCCTTTGCTGCGTGTCATCCCCCATCTCTCTCCCCCTTTCATGTCTATCCACTCTCACTTGAAATAAAGGGGAAAAGCCCCAAAAAATAATCTTAAAAAAAAGTTGTGTTTCGAGGCCTAAACTAGTAGTAAAGTAGAAGAAATAATTAACTCTGACTCTGCACTCTAAGACTTTTATAATGTTTTATGTCTAAATAAAATAAGATAAATGTAAAAGAAGAACAAAAACAGTGATATTGTGTCAGTCTGTCACAAATAGGTCCTAGAGTTCAAGGGTTAGTAGTAAAGTTAGTCACTTACTTTATGGATAAATAATCTGTAAATGCTAGCCTGGAAGCCAGCCGAATTTAGCCCCACCCACAAAATTTGAGGTCGGGAAGTTCACATTCTGACTAGAATCTGAGTAGGACCACGTCAGGCTATGTAAATGCATGTGTGAAAGAGAAAATAAATGTTTGAATAAACGTACCTATAGCTCAGGTTCAAAACACACCAACTGGATCACATAGAGTCGGAAATCTTTTTCTTTTTTTAAATGAAGGGAGTAACTTTACGTTACCCAGCGGTTTTGCTGCTATAACGTCAGCAGATTGCAGCACGTAGCCATTTACTTTATAAGTCGATTGGTCATCTCATTTTGGGTGAACATCAACTTATGAATTATGGAGGGAACCCAAGGAAGCCACAACAATAGACATTAATGGCCAACATAGCTCCTCTGTTAATGAAATGATTGAGCCATGACGTACTTCGTGACGCTACTATTAAATGAAGTTTGAAGTTGTTGCATATCCATTTTGAATGTTTGACCAGCATGTTTTTCATATTGCAATCCATTTTTTGTTGGCCACCACATAGTTTTTATATGTAAACAGAATTATCTTCATTTCCAACTGCCACTCAGCCACATAACTTCACTTCTTCATGCTTCTCTGTGATCTGTCAGGTTGGGATATAGTGGATCTGGGCAATGATGCATTCATGAAGTATCGCATTGCTGGGAATTAATAACATTACTTGATTCAAGAATAGACGGAAATTAATTTATTTGTCGAACACCTTTTAAAATAATATACTTTTTCCTCTTTCAGTTTGGGGAAAGGTATCAAGTCTTTAAAGTCAAAAGGCTCCAGTCCAAGTGATGTCATAAGCCATTGGTGTTAAAGTCCAAGTGGAGTTGCAAGTCTTTTCTTCTCGAGTAGTGTCTAAAGTCATCAAATTTGTGACTGAAGTCTGCACCTCTGGTTAAAGGACTCTAAACATTTACATCAACATTTGGCATATTTAAATGATTGTCATGAGTCTCAAAGATTGTATTGGAGAAGACAACAGGATGTCTGTTAAGTAACACTTATCAACAATGAAAAACACAAACTGTAGAGAAAAATAACTTTCTTGTGAAGTTCTTCTGTCTAAACAACAGTTAAGATTCACAACAACAATGAACTGGATTACATCTTTTTCATGAAGTTGTAAGCACGAATAATCAGTGTAAACAATGAAATATTGCATTTATTCAGTGATTTATGTTGTCAGTGTCCACTTGATGGCACTGTTGTTTAATAAAAGGAGGAGCTGAAGTGTGTATATGTTCAGTGAGGAGCTGTCAGGTTTTTGTACAGAGACTGTGGGTTTGCTGTCACTGTGGGCTTCACAGCACAGTAGTACAGAGCAGAGTCTGTCACTGCAGCAGAGGAGAGCCGAAGAACCATTTTGGTTTTATCCTCACTGACTGAAGCAGACAGTCTAGAGTTTGTTTCAACTTGCGTTACAGAGTGAAAGATGAGAAAATCTGGTGGTTTTCCTGGATATTGTCGATACCAGAAGAAATAATCATTATATCCAGCTTGTTTGGAGTATCTGTAGGACAGAGTAACAGAGTGGCCTTCTAAACTGTTCTTTTCTTTCTCTACTGGAGTGAGTTCTTCACAGATGATACCTAAACGAAGAGATAATTATGTTATTTCATGTAGAGACAGACCTAGTTAATGATTCACATTCATATGTTATTGGAATAAAACTTTTTCAAGCTGCAAAATCTAACATACCTGTTATAATGGAGAGAAGCATCAGAGAAAACACACAATGCTGCAGTGACATCATGTTGAATAAAGGTAATGTTGATGGTTTGTGTATTGATCTCTGTTGAATATAGAAATTCCTCTCTCTTCTATAGTTCAGTAACAGCTCAGCTCCTCCCTGACTCTCTCCATAAAGTGATTCTAGACTACATCATGAAAAATATTGAAGTTTAACAGTGTGTGACTCCCTCTGGTGGATGTTGTGAAATATTGTGTTGTCTTTGCTCCAAAGGTTTTTGTACAGAGTTTTGGTGTTTCCTGTCACTGTGGGCCTCAGAGCACAGTAGTACACAGCAGAGTCAGACAGCTGAAGCTTCTGGATCTTCAGAGGAAAGGACTTTTCCTTGATTGTAGCATCAACTCTCTCTTGCTCTTTAGAATTATCTGTTTTTACACGTCGCAGCAGCATCTTTGGGTAATCATTGACTTCTTGTTTGTACCAGAACAAATAGGGATATGTGTCACTGGTCTCAAATGTACAGTTAAGAGTAACTGTCTCTCCTTCAGTAGTAATGACATCTCTTGTTGGCTGGGTCACACTGTCTTCTCCTTTACACTCTGGGGAAGAAGAGAGCATGCAGATGAAGAGAGGAATCCCTGGAGATGATTGATTAAAGGAGAACAATCAGTAGTTTAAAGAGTTACCTAGCCAGAGAGTCAGAATCAGGATGTTAGTCAGCCAGTGTTTCATGTCTGCAGTGAGAGGGGAGGAGAGAGAGGAAGAGCATTGATACTCTGATGGATCTGGGCCTTCTCATCATTGGTCCTTCCTCTTCATCATCTGTTTAGGAACTCTCAACAGCACATCAGCCACCCAAAGGAGGAGCTGGAGTGTGTAAAAGTTCAGTGAGGAGCTGTCAGGTTTTTGTACAGAGACTGTGGGATTGCTGTCACTGTGGGCTTCACAGCACAGTAGTACAGAGCAGAGTCTGTCACTGCAGCAGAGGAGATCTGCAGATCCTCAACGTGATTTCATCCAGTCAGTTTACAAGAGTAGCATGTGTCTAATCTCTGAGACTCTGCTCGTCTTGTACTGATTAACAGCTCGGAGTTCTTGTGGTTTTCCTAGATATTGTCAATCCAGGAGTTAACTTCTTCACAGCTGACCCTAGAAGCGATGTCAGCGAGGCTGCAGACTTCTGCTGAATCTAAACGTCAACCTTTTGGACCAGTGGCCCCTGTCACTAGTGTTGGGCAAGTTACTCGAAATGGGTCATCACTAATTACTAACAACGTGTTACTATACTTTGGTTACTCACTAGAGGTCGGCCAATTAATCGGACCATTTTTTTACATCAGCCGATATCCGAGTATATCAAGCCAATTTTTTTGTAATCAAGTGTTATACATTTTCTTCAGACCTAAAACAAAGAAATGCTGCTGGTTTAACTATTGTTAAAATTGTTAATTTATTTTATTTATGAAAAGTTTGCAGATTTGTGTTCTCAGAATATTGATAAATGCTGCTAAGTGCACTAAACTTTATTTTTTCATTGAAAAGTTTATTTGACGTTTATTTTCTTCTTACCTGTTTCGTTTATTTAATATATTTTTGTTATGTTATATTTTAAGTATGCAAGTGTAGATTGGTGAAGTGTTCAATAAATGCTTTTGTTGAGAAATTTTGTGTATCTTTATTATTAGTGTTACATTTTATCTTTCAAATATAGGTTTAAAAATAAGTACATATCGACCAGATATCGGTCAAAATAAATCGGCAACATTTATCGGCCATCGACTGACCCTGATTTCTAAAGATCGGCATCGGCATCGGCATCGGCCAGAGAAAAAAACCCATATCGGTCGGCCTCTATTACTCACCCCAGCTACATCAAAAGTTGCCTTCAAACAACTCCAAATACTAAAACTAGGTGACTCCTGAGCCCCTTTAACACAACGTCTCTAACATTACGCAGAGGAGCTGCATGTGAGAACGTAAATGTCTGAATCAGTTGGAGCAGACATTAAACGCTCTTTAGCTTAAGTCTGTGTAATATCCGATTGAGCCTATGTGTGAAGACAACAGCTATTTCTATTTAAAAAAAGAAGAAGCTCCTCTTTACACATCCGTTTTTGCAGTGGTTCTCAAATGGGGGTATGTGTCCCCCTAGGGGAACATTATTGAAAAAAGCTTGAGAACCCCTGATTTATTGGGTGGTCTGTGCTGCCCTCTGCTGATGCAACACTGAAATATAATACATTCATATAACACAATCAATACTAGCATGGACAAATTACCATATATTCTATTTCAATTAAAAGGCAGTAAATGCATTATTAAAAAATGAATACTTGATACAAACTTAATGTGTATTGATTTTCTTTTTCTTTCTTTGATTTGATTTTCTTAAGACCTTTTTAAATCTTCCATATTTATCCATATGTCATTAAAAATTATTTTAAGAGAAATAAAGAGAAAAGTGCTATATATATAATATATTTATATAATCAGCTGTAACTGAGAATGGGTCTGAGCAAGCTTCATTCACAGTCCATTTCCAAAGGGGGCGTCACCAACGGATGCCGCTCAAATGCCTCTGGGGGCTATTGGATAGTCCTTCAACCAATCAGACCAACGATCCAGGTGATGTAGCAGCGACGGCGGCATCAACGGGTTGCTGCGCTTTGGTGGCCGATCTCAATTTGGAAAAATTGGAAATTGGCTTGAATGGGCTCTTGGCCAAGTGCTTCATCAATCCTGTCCTTTCTATTTCCTACAATACAACAAGCTTTTCGTGCATCCCTGTGGAGGCTGGGGGCATTGAACCAGAGTGGACAATGTTCAAAGTTTCCATTGCTGAAGCTGCGGCGAGGAGCTGTGGTCTTAGGGTCTTAGGTGCCTCAAGGGGCGGTAACCCACGAACACCGTGGTGGACACCGGTGGTTAGGGAAGCCGTCCGACTGAAGAAGGAGTCTTTCCGGGATATGTTATCCCAGAGGACTCCGGAGGCAGTTGCAGGGTACCGGCGGGCCGAAGGGGCTGCAGCCTCTGCCGTGAAAGAGGCAAAGCAGCGGGTGTGGGAGAAGTTTGGAGAAGACATGGAGAAGGACTTTCGGTCGGCACCAAAGTGCTTCTGGAAAAACTGTTCGCCACCTCAGGAGGGGGAAGCGGGAACCATCCAAGCTGTGTACAGTAAGGATGGGACACTGTTGACCTCAACTGAGGAGGTAATAGGGCGGTGGAAGGAGCATTTTGAGGAACTCCTGAATCCGACTAATACGCCCTCTATGTTAGAGGCAGAGCTGGAGGATGACGGGGGATTGTCGTCGATTTCCCGGGCGGAAGTCACTGATGTAGTCAAACAACTCCACAATGGCAAAGCCCCGGGGATTGATGAGATCCGTCCAGAAATGCTCAAGGCTCTGGGTGTGGAGGGGCTGTCCTGGTTGACACGTCTCTTCAACATTGCGTGGAAGTCTGGAACAGTGCCGAGTGTGAAGCGGTTGGGATGAGGATCAGCACCTCTAAATCGGAGGCCATGGTTCTCAGCAGGAAACCGATGGAGTGCCTTCTCCAGGTAGGGAATGAGTCCTTACCCCAAGTGAAGGAGTTCAAGTACCTTGGGGTTTTGTTCGCGAGTGAGGGGACAATGGAGCGGGAGATTGGTCGGAGAATCGGCGCAGCGGGTGCGGTATTACATTCCATCTATCGCACCGTTATGACGAAAAGAGAGCTGAGCCAGAAGGCAAAGCTCTCGATCTACCGGTCAGTTTTCGTTCCTACCCTCACCTATGGTCATGAAGGCTGGGTCATGACCGAAAGAACCAGATCCAGGGTACAAGCGGCCGAAATGGGTTTCCTCAGGAGGGTGGCTGCGCCTCCCCTTAGAGATAGGGGAGAAGCTCAGTCATCCGTGAGGAGCTCGGAGTAGAGCCACTGCTCCTTGCCCGCCGAAAGGAGCCAGTTGAGGTGGTTCGGGCATCTGGTGAGGATGCCCCCTGGGGGCCTCCCCTAGGGAGGTGTTCCAGGCACGTCCAGCTGGGAGGAGGCCTTGGGGAAGACCCAGGACTAGGTGGAGGGATTATATCTCCAACCTGGCCTGGGAACGCCTCGGGATCCCCCAGTCGGAGCTGGTTAATGTTGCTCGGGAAAGGGAAGTTTGGGGTCCCCTGCTGGAGCTGCTCCCCCCGCGACCCGACACCGGATAAGCGGACGAAGATGGATGGATGGATGGATGGACAATACAACAAATGAACAAATGTATTAATCAGTCCTTCCAGAAAAATGCGGGGGTTTTTTGTGATTGTTGCGGGCAAAAATCCTTGATTATGCGGCACGTTTTCTTAAAAAATGCGATGGAATATACGGGATATTCATGCAATTTTATGCGATAGGCTACACCAAGCCTATACCTCAAATGGTAGAATAGACTAGCACTTGGCCGAATTTATATGAAAGATGTGAATATTAAGAAGTTCCTATTGCCTATAGTCACCAACAATTTCATTATGAAGATACAGTATAACTTAGGTTGTAGCTAAATTAAATGCAGACTTTTTCGCATTATGGAGAGCCGCATAGCCTAATATAAGCAATAAAATAACATAGCCTATTGCCAACCTTGTTGGGCGAAATTAAATCAAAGTGTTCCCACATCTCTGAACGGCCTCTCTTCGCAACAGGTTACATGTCTAATCCTCGCTAAACTCTATCAACGCTATACACTACTACTACTGAATTTACCTGAAATAAACTCTCTACTCGCTATAAACTTATCTGCAATAAAGTCTCTACTCTTGCAAAGAACTGTCTTCTTGCTATAAAGTTACCTGCAATAAACTCTCTAATCACTTTAATAATCTCTATAATAATCTCTCTATATTCATTCTCTGCCTCTAACTCTCTGACTCTAACTCTCCTGACTCTGTTGACTCTCCTACTGCACTATTGTTAAACCTTTGAATTCAACTTTGAAGCAGTCACGTGGGTGTGTGTGAAACAAAGCTTCGGACGTCACTGGTCACGTGATTATCTCAAAACGAATCAAGCTCCAATACAAAGCTTCATTCCAAATTGGTTAATTTCTTCGATACATGCCTCATAGCAGGAGGTTCACGGGAAACATCACTATTACTCGTGTTACTCGTCTTTGAATTATGTTTTTATATATTTTATTTGCTCTCACGATCGCTTCCCACTGCCAGGGTTGCAAGTGCAATAATAGGCTGCAGCGACAAGTGTAATTATGGTTAAATCTTGGTCCTGACTGATGGGGAAGTGATATTGATAAGAGTTGTGATTCACGCATCTACAGCGTCGGATATTTTTTTTTTGCTAGCTTTCCTTCCTGTTTTAGGAAGCAGCGACTGTATTGCGTTTTGCCTGCAAAACCATGTCTGTGTTCTTCATATTTATGTAGAATTATAGTTTGCTCTTCTTATGTAAAATATGTGGCTCTGGTAGATGTTTGCAATTGTTCACGCTGTGCAAACTCTGCCTCTCTTATGTGAACGTGCGTGCCGCTGGATTGGGAAGCCCTCAATTGCTTTAAATAGTTGTTGACCACCGTCGTCACACAGTTTATGCAGGACCGCGGTTGTTAGGGTAGGTGAAGCTGGGTAAGTGAAAGAAATCCAGGGCAGGTTGATCTGGATTCGTAGTACAGGCCTCTGCTCTCCTTGCCGGTTGACCTGTAGCTGTTGTTTTGTGTTTAGACTTGTATGTGGTTGGAGGTTGCGGACCTTAGGTAAGTTGGGGTAGCCTGTACATTTTAACACGCACATTAAAGTCACACTATGCAACTTTTCCAGCTTTGGTACCCCTACAGGTTGACTCATTGGAAATACAGCTTGCGAGTAAAGTTGCATAGTATGCCTTTAACTTTGTATAGATACACAAGGTTTACTGGTCAGTGCCACACATGTATGGTTTTGTTAAGCACTATTTTTTTAGAGAAGGCAAGGTTTTTTGTTTGTGTTCGTGTTTAAAAGTAGTAGTATAGTATTGAAAAAAGTCATAGTGTTAAAAAAAGTCATAGTATAGTATTGAGAAGTCATGTAATAATGTATTTCCTTGTTACTTCCCTTCAGTGAGTGTAACTGAAGTGTGAAAAAAGTGTGAAATCTGATAGCCCGTTCACTGCACAATGACTTGCTGTTCAGAACACAGCTCAGACTAGTGTCACATATCAGGAAGAGAGACTCAGATGAGCGTTGTCACTGAGAACAGAAATGGCGCAGAAAGGACTTCACCTGGACATGGAAAATTTCTCCTGTTCCATCTGTCTGGATCTATTGAAGGAGCCGGTGACTACTCCCTGTGGACACAACTACTGCATGAACTGTATTAAAAGCCACTGGGATGGAGAGGATCATAAGAACATCCACAGCTGTCCTCAGTGCAGGCAGATGTTCACACCGAGGCCTGTCCTGCTGAAAAACACCATGTTAGCAGATTTAGTGGAGGAGCTGAAGAAGACTGGACTCCAAGCTGCTCCTGCTGATCACTGCTATGCTGGAGCTGAAGATGTGGTCTGTGATTTCTGCACTGGGAGAAAACTGAAAGCACACAAGTCCTGTTTGATGTGTCTGATGTCTTACTGTGATAAACACCTCCAGCCTCATTATGATGTTCCTCAACTAAAGAAACACAAGCTGGTGGAGCCCTCCAAGAAGCTCCAGGAGAACATCTGCTCTCATCATGATGAGGTGATGAAGATTTTCTGCCGTACTGATCAGCAGCTTATCTGTTATCTCTGCTTAATGGATGAACATAAAGGCCACGACACAGTTCCAGCTGCAGCAGAAAGGACTGAGAGGCAGAAAAAGCTCAAGGGGAGTCCACTAAAGATCCAGCAGAGAATCCAGGACAGAGAGAAAGATGTGAAGCTGCTTCAACAGCAGGTGGAGGCCATGAATCTCTCTGCTGATAAAGCAGTGGAGGACAGCGAGAAGATCTTCACTGAGCTAATCCGTCTCATGGAGAAAAGAAGCTCTGATGTGAAGCAGCAGGTCAGATCCCAGCAGGAAAGAGAAGTGAGTCGAGTCAAAGACCTTCAGGAGAAGCTGGAGCAGGAGATCACTGAGCTGAAGAAGCTCTCACACACAGAGGATCACAACCAGTTTCTAAATAACTACCCCTCACCGTCACCACTCAGCCAATCAGCATCCAGCATCGATGTCCGTCCTCTGAGCTGCTTTGAGGACGTGATAGCGGCCGTGTCAGAAGTCAGAGATAAACTACAGGATGTCCTGAGAGAGAAGTGGACAAACTGCTCACTGACAGGGACTGAGGTGGACGTTTTAGTGCCACAACCAGAGCCCAAAACCAGAGCTGACTTCTTAAAATATTCACGTGACATCACACTGGATCCAAACACTGCAAACACACATCTGTTATTATCTGATGGGAACAGGAAAGCAACATATATGAGACAACATCAGCTTTATTCTAGTCACCCAGACAGATTCACTGTATGGCCTCAGGTCCTGAGTAGAGAGGGTCTGACTGGACGTGGTTACTGGGAGGTGGAGAGGAGAGGGGAAGGAGTACATGTAGCAGTCGCATACAAGAATATCAGCAGAGCAGGGGAGGATTGTGGATTTGGAGAAAATGACAAATCTTGGGCATTTGATTGTGAGAATAATAGTCATTCATTTTGGTACAACAATGTCCAAACTCCCATCTCAGGTCCTGTGTCCTCCAGAGTAGGAGTGTACCTGGATCACAGTGCAGGTATTCTGTCCTTCTACAGCGTCTCTGAAACCATGACTCTCCTCCACAGAGTCCAGACCACATTCACTCAGCCGCTCTATGCGGGACTTTATCTTTATTATGGACACACAGCTGAGTTTTGTAAACTGAAATAGACAGAAGTCATTTAAGGGTTAATCTCTGTGTTTTAACTCTTCAACTTATTCAGTCTCCATGTTTGTTGCTGAGAGCTGATTGGTGTGGCATTTCTTCACTGCACAGAAATCAGCTGTCAGTCAAACATTATGGGATGTCCTTTGACATCTTGTCATTAGTTGTTGTGTAAATGTTTGAGATTCTTTAGGTGATGCTTCTTCCTGTGTCTGTTTAGCCACGGAGGCTATCACTGCTCATGATGATGTTTGTTGACCTGAACTGAGAATGAAAACTTCTTTGCTCTCTAAATGTTTGATTAATATTTGTATCGATGTATTTGTATGTTGTTGTTTCTCTTCCACATCATGGGTCTGAAGAAAGCACCAGATTTCCTTTATCCTCTATACTTTGTTCTCTTTGTAAAGAAATCTATAATCACATGTATCTGTTTATGCTGAACATAATCAATAAGGAAATTATTCATTATTGTCTTTAACATATCTGAGATTTATATAAACTGATTGTGTGGATGAAGTGAATCTGTACATACATTTCATAGAACAGACTTTACTGATAGGATGTGTGAACAAATTGAAGGTTTACATGATGAATAAACTAACTAACAAAGTATTTTCTTCTTGTTTTGATTCCAGGGTTTCATACAAAGCTGATGGAGAAAATGTGAAACTGATATGAGATTATAACTGAGGCAGTTTTCCTCCTGAAACACCACAAAGTTCAGAGTTCATGTTTAGAGTCAGTCAGTCTCGGTCCTTTCTACTTTTCTCACTAAAACAGCTTTATCACAGAGAAATGAGCAGAGTTTTCTATCACTTGTTACTTTTTACAACCAACATTTTCTTTGTGAACTGAGTCAATAAAGATGATTTATTACATAGGCTTAAAAGTCCTGACACTCATATGACATATGACAATAGATCGGTATTGTGTAGTTGATTCTTTACATTTGGTTACAAGTATTTTTTTATAAGAACTCAAAAACTCAGTGAACGCATTTAGCCTCAAATCTCACATTCCCAAATACTATATACAACCTGAGAGCTGTAAATCTTCTCTCCCATGTTTTCAATGAGACTTGAATGCAGCACCAGTGTTACAGGGTGTGACTGATGTGAACAAGCTGACACAGTGAGATATTCCATCTATTTAAATGTCTCTTTACTGATGTTGTTTAAAGTTTGGACAGGTCTTCCTGCAGTGAACATCCCAGCAGGTTAACAAGTGAAATGTAAAAACTGATGCAGGACACAAGAGGGCGCCTTCATCCTGATAACCAGTGATGTAGTGGAGGTTAAAGCTGCTCGGCTCACTGTCTGCATGTTTTAGTTAAGAACATGTTTTTAGGCTGAAATTGTACTAACTTACTGATTTGATGTAGTTGCGTTTGTTTATTCCGGCTGTACTGTGACCTTATTCTAAGCCCAGTAAACTCCCATGTTTGACACGTTTTTTAAAAGGGTTCTAGTTAATTTGTTACTAATATTTGCCTCTTCTAACTTCAGGTTCACTGTAGACAGCACTGCAGAGGAAGGTCTGTCTAGTCCACACAGCATTCCTGGATGGGAGAAATACGTGCTCTGGCAGGGACAGACTGGGACCAAAAATCGGCCCCGGCATTTTGGCCCAGATCGGCCCACCACGTAAGATCACAAATACAACCAGTCCTTGCGCTCCCCTGAATATGTATACTAACTCCTACTCCTTAAAACTACTACTTAACCCCATGTAATCAGTAAGCAAGAATCAGTGAGAGTTGACACATTAAATACTTCAAAAAAACATGCCATTTATTAATACAATAAAACGGTATACTCCTCATCAGTGTTGGGCAAGTTACATCCAAAATGTAATACATTATTGATTACTACTGTCATTTGAGAGTAATTAGTTATAATACAATATTACTGTCTCTGAATTGTAATGTGATTCTCTTGACAGCTTCAGTCATCTCTCTGTCTGGCCAGCAAGTGACGGGATGCTTCTACATGTGTTGCAGCCCAGTTTGTTATCTTTAAAAACGAGCCAGCTGTTTGTGGAGCAAAAATACATCATTTGGTCCGTTGACCAACAGTCAGGCTATCCATGTGTTTCGTTACTCACGTTATTGTTGACATTGGTGTCATTGACTAAGGTAATGTTAAGGTTGGTAGCTGCAGACTCCTCATTAACGCTAGCTGTTCCGCTCACATCAACGTTAACGTTAACGTTTGAAGCTCATGAATCGTACCTCTGTTGATGTGTCTGGCTCTGGCACATGCATTCTTTTAGTACCTTTCTGAAGCCAGGCTAACATAACGACTTATAAACTCGACACACTTTTTAATTTCTAGGTTTTCAGAAAAATCTGTTACGGTATCAGACAGCTTTTCCGAACTGAGGTAAGTCACGTAGTGCCCTCTGGGTAGTGTAGTTTATGTAACGTGTAATGGAAGTTTCCTGTTGCAGCAGGGGTAAAGGTTTTCAAAGTTTAGTAAAGTGAAACAAATAAGAGAGACTAAAACCAAGTTGGGTTTTTGTATTTTATTAAAAATATATATTTGCAAATATAGGAGCAACATGATTTCACAAAAGGCTGCAGCCCAGTGTGGAGTCAGTCTCTCAAATGAGTGAACAGAACACCAGGCTTATATGCATCTTCAGAATGACAGCACACACACACTTGGCTAATTATGACACTACAATTTTGACAGGCAATCTGATATACATGAAGACAATCAAGAAATACAAGAGACATCTCGGAGCCATCTCACCTCCTCCTCCCTGTACGACTTTCACCCCCCAGTTACATCTTAACTGGCATGGGAAAACTAGAGATGGTTTTAAGGTGACCTTGTAGCCCCTATCTGTTCAGACAGACAGTGCTCACATTATGTTCCAGACTTGACGTCTCACTTAGGCCGGTTACACACTGCACGCGTCTCGCGAGCGTGGGGTTTCTGTTGCGTCTCAGCTGCGTGTCAGCTGCGTGGATTTTTTTGTGTCCTACATACCAGAAGCGTGTCTGACGCGGCGCTGCTCCTGCTGCTAGGTACAGGGAGGGCTGATCTCGGGACATAGTGCCGACAGATTCAAACTCTGAAAAATGGGTAAGTGGGCTGTCTGAACAACTTAGTGTAGCTGTAAAGAGACTCTACAGCCTCTCTGATGTTGGACCGTCACTCAGAACACACACTACGTTGTTATGCCATCCTACCAGGCCTCCCCCCTTAATATTGTCCCCCATGCTTTCCTCCCTTTATATCCCTGTAGCCTATCCTACCATTTATATATAGCCTACTGATTTGATTAAAGCAAGACAACGTCGGCAGTATTGACTGCAAAATATGTTACAGAATATTTTGTTCTGTATGACAGGTGCAATATTTGAAAATCTTTTCTCTGAAATTTTGTATTACATTCATGGTTCAAAATTAGCACCATCTACTAGCCAAATGCTGGTAAAATATGTAAGTGGCTGGTAGATTTGCTTCACTCATATGTCGAAAAAACAATGGTAATCTATTGAGTGGCTCGTCAAATTTGAACATTCATTCGCCATTTGGCTGGTGGGAGAAAAAGTTAATTTTGAACCCTGATTACATTTATATCTACATTGATGTCAAAACCTAGACTTTCAAACATCAATATGTCATTTATTAATATGTATTTGTGTCTAAATGACATATAAACATATTTTCCTATTCTATTTTGCCTGGAAACGCTTCCAACACACTCGCGTCTCGCGTGAAAAATAGACATTGGTTCTATTTCTAGCAGGCACGCGTCTCACGCCGGCAGTGTGTAAGCTCTAACCTGTTACCATGGGAGCCGAAATATAAACGGACACGCCACGCGGCTGACACGCTCGCGCAACGCTTCCAGTGTGTAACCGGCCTTAGTTAGAATCAGAATCTACATGTGGGAATGAGATGAACTCTTTCAGCATTTGTGAGAGAATTAAAGTAGAAATAAAACATAAAAATATAAGGAATTGTGCTTAATTGTAATTTTTCCCATTACAAACGTTAGGGTCAATCTCTCTGGCACTGACGCTTTCTCTGTCAGTGTCATACCAGGCACCGGGAAAGTGCCTAGTATGCCAGATGGCCAGTCCGCCCTTGTGCTCTGGTTTATTGGCATTTCTTTTAACCAATCACAATCGTATTGGGCGGGGCTAAGCTCCGGACGGAGCCACGGTGCCTCTGCAAAATAATCTCAGGAAGGAACTGGTTTTGGTGGAACATGTATACGTTCAGAAGTTGTTTAAGGCGTGCAACAGAAAACTCAGATTGGACAGATAGTCTAGCTAGCTGTCTGGATTTACCCTGCAGAGATCTGAGGAGCAGTTAACCATAGTCCTCACAAATCCACCGGAGGTTAGAACCCCGACACAGAGACAGAGGAAGGGGACGGACATCCAGCAGAAAAGAGGGACATCTGGCGGAATTACCGGCGGCAACGGCGCAATCCCGGAAGTGGAACATCAGGTATAGACTAACCGTTAGCTAACATTGTATACGCTGAACATAACATTACATACATTGATGCATACATTGTTTTTTACGGCAAGCAACCATGAATGTCAGTCAATACAAACGGGGAGAGGAGACTGACAGCTAACATTAAATTAACATTAATTATCAAAGGTAACTTCTGCAGTAATGCTATTTGTTTGCTGTTGTACATTGATAAAGTTGTGTCTTGAGCAGTGGATACTGTGACAGTAGTTACTTGACTTACCACAAACGAGGCAAAGATTGTTGTTTCTCTTCCACTGCATGGGCCTGAAGAGAGAAATCACCAGACCTCCTTTATCCTCCATACTTTGTTCTCTTTGGGGACATTTGTAAAGAAACCTATAATCACATTTAGCTGTTTATCCTGATCATAATCAATAAGGAGATTATTCATTATTCTCTTTTACATAAAACACACTGATTGTGTTAATGAACAGACTAATCCGATTTAAATGTTTGTATTTCTACTTTCCTGCAATAAAATAAAATTATTATATTACAATATTAAACTATATTGACTCATTTATATATTTATATTCACATTTATTTATAGACATATTTTTTATTTTACATATTTTTTATTTTATTTATTTATTAATATAATATTGAACAAAAAGGCATTCCATACCTCCTACTGAGCCATTTAAACTTTGTCAGCAGCTGCCATACTGTCTATGGCAGCTGCAGGGCGTTGGCCCTTTAACTCTCCCAACACGGCCGCTGATTGGTCAGCAGGGTGTGGTGGCGGCTCGCCATCCAATCACAGGTCTTTACGTTGACACGTGGCCGCCCTGGTTGCCTTCAGCAGGAAGAATCGCCACAGTTTATTTACTGTCCCTGTCATCAGCATCAGAAATAGGTTTTCTTATTAAATGTGGCAGAAATCAACCCGTAAATCAGCGCAGTCCGTCTTCAGAGTGTCACGTGAGACTGATAAAGGGGAAGCTAACCGGACAGCTAACCGCTAACGTTAGCCGGTTAGCCCGCTGCAAGGTGCCGGCAGTGCCCGTCTGAGGTAAGCGCTGTCAGCATTAGCATTAGAATTAGCATTAGCATTCCTCCAGAGCTGGCGGCTCACACAGCTGTTTTAATCCGAAAAACACCGTCTGACAACCGGTCCGGCTGGGTGACAACACCCGCTTCCGGTCGTATTATGGCGCACCAAAGTTAATGTTAAAATCTGACGATTTAATGCGTTTCTGTTCACCAGAACATGTCCACACGCCCTAAATACATCTCTGAATACCTTTTAATATATGCGACAATGTTCTGGTGGATTCGGCATGTTTCATCCACCAATATAAAATAATAATAATAATAATAATAATAATAATAGTGTCATAAATGTTGACACTGCCAGCTTTGTGTTTGAGTTTAATGCTTGTGGAGAAAAAGGGTTGGTCCACATGATGCTGCAGATTGAATTATGTTGAAATGGATGTAAGCTATGCAGTATTGATTATGGGATGTTTAAATCTTCTCAGCCGTCTGTCACATCACGCACATGAACACTAAATCGACAGATTTTTGGTTTGAGTTCAGTGTGGCAGTGTTTGATGTCAGAAATCTGGACAGAAGAGGGAAAAGCTACAGGTGTGTCAGCTCTCTGAGAGATTCTGGAGTCAGGGCCAAATCAGGGCCAAATCAGGGCCAAGTATCGCCACTGATTTCCTGAACCGATGCGATTACGTTACCGAATATGTCGAAACCATACATCGTGCAGCCCTAATTCACACAAACATTGTTCATGTTTAATTAAGATTAATCCAGTCAGGTGGATTTAGGTGGTCATTTTTCTTTTACACTTTAGATGCATTCTAGCCATTTCTTTTTGCACTTTTGGCGTTGTTTTGTTTTTTTTACACTTCCGGTGCTTTTCAGCCGTTTTTTTGCAGCATTTTTTGGACACTTTCAATGTCTTTTTTGACACTGTTTGTTTGTTCTTTTACACTTTTATTTTGACACTTTCTTTGTTTTAAAGATAATTTTTTGGGGGCATTTTTAGGCCTTTATTTTCACGCTCAATGGTGTTTTTTGCCCCCAACGGCTCCTTCCAGGCAGCGCTGCGACCGCTGCCTCCAAGGCACCTAACCATAACCATAACCATAACCATTGCCTAATTCACTTCAAGGCAGCGCTGCAACCGTTGACTTCAAGGCACCTAACCTTAACCCAAACCTAACCAGTGCCTAATCCTAGTTAGGGGCAAAAAACATGGATAACTATTTTCACAGGACAGCTGAAGACATGAAAGAGGTCCACAGGTTGGAGTCAAACCCGCGGCCCACTGCTACATATGTGCACCTGCTCTACCAACTGAGCAGACCCAGCCACATTGGTTTGACAGTTTCAACGCCTTTTTGCCCCCTTTTTTTTTTTTTGACGAAAAGCTAGATTAATTTCTACATGTAGTCCTAATGTTTTAATGGAGGGTTGGCGGAGCCGTGTGGCGTCCTGGGAGCGATAAGAGAACTAACAAACACTTGGGCACTTGCGCATGCACCGATATCAATAAGATTAGGGAGGTCCAACACCAGTGTATCTCGGTGTAAAAGAGATTCTCTCTGTAGATTGTACAAGCAAGAAGCAACCCTCAGATATATCTAATAATGCATCAGGTTCATGTTTGTTTAAAGTACTTAGTTACTAGGGCTGCACGATACGAGGAACATATGCGATAACATGTTTAAATACGGTGATAATGATATAACTTGTGATAAATAAACAGATATAAAAGTGTTCTCAGTTCTGCTGCTTTCAGTATTCTGATTAAAGTGGTTCCAGACTTTTGTACATAAGTACTGAAGCTGCAGATTTATACTTTATAATCTGGGGTCAGGGTCTTAAAGGGTTAGGGTTACATTCTTTCATGTCTTAATACCAATAACCAAACTATGTATGTATGGAGGACAAAATCCACACATAAAGACCCAGGACAAACCAGGCCAACCATGACTAAAATGGACCAAAACCAGGATGAGTCAGGCTAAACTGGGCTAAATAAACCAGTCTAAACCAAGATAAACTTCTTCAAATCTGGCAACAAAAAGATTTCAGGCTGAATGTCATAAATCAGGAAAAATAAGAGCACAAACCAGACCAACGTAACCTAAGAGCTGTACTAACTTCTGTTCATCCTGGATTAATGTGTGGATTATTTTCTGGATGAATGGATGAGTTCTTTAGTCTCAAACGCCAGAAAATAGTGAAAAATGTGGATCAGTGTTTTGATGCTTTCTGAGCTTTTTTCACCACTTTTCTGCTGTTTTTTTGTATTTTTGTTGTCTCTTTCAATGTGTTTTTTCCACCATTTCTTTGTGCTTCGCTGCTGCTTTTTCGACAGGGTTTTTGGGCGTATTATTAACACTTATGATACCTTTTTGACGCTTTTTTTCTTCTTCATTTCCACCTTAAGTATTTGTTCCATCCGAGTGAATATTTTGTTGCTGTTGTCCTCAGTTGGTTCTTGCATGGGGGAGCGAATCTCACTTTCAACCCTTTTTTTTGGCACTTTTGACCTTTTTTGACTGAATTTTTTTTTTTTTTTGAGAGAAAAAAAAAAAAAAGAAGAAAAAGAAAAAAAGAGAGCGCAGATAGAGAGCACTTTATTGTCCATAGACACGGAAATTTGGCTTGCAATACAAGCTCCAACATTTACAACACAACAACCTAAAGACAAAAAACTAAAAACATAAATAGATAATTAATTAATATGAGGGGGGCCCTCCAAGCATGGTCTTAAATAGCCATAAATATATAGATGAAAGTGGGGAACTGTCCCTTCTTTGCCCTCCTGTGTTGATTCAGCAGAGATATTGACAGAGGAACAAATGAGTGTTCATATTTTGTTCTTTTATGAGTCTGGGATGAACTTGTACATCATTTAGTATTTGTTCCGTGTGAGTGACTGTGTTGTTGCTGCCGTCCTCAGTGAATCGTTGCATGGGGGAGTGACTGTCGGCCATGATGAGCGCGGAGCCGGACGCCCTGGCCGTGGTCAACCAGCTGCGGGACCTGGCCGCTGACCCCATGAACCGCCGGGCCATCGTACAGGACCAGGGCTGCCTGCCGGGACTCATCCTGTTCCTGGACAACCCCAACCCTCAGGTCGTCTACTCCGCCCTGCTGGTGAGTGTCTGTTACACGCAAAACATCTGTGTGTTAGTGTAGCACATCTAAAGTAGGGATGCACCAAACCCAGATTTTTGGGGTTTTGGCTGAACCCTGAACCCGCTGGTTGAGATGGTGCTGACTCCTCCTCCCATCCTCAGTCCATGAACCCAGTAAACACATGAATGAAGTAAACAGGGACTGTCCTTCCTTTGCCGTACCTGAAGTTGCTGCATTCTGGCTGCTGTCTGGAGATTCCTTCGTGCACAACTCGTATTCTTTCACATGTTTCAGACCAGATGTTGTAACAGCGGCCATGTTGTGTATAGTTTAGGGTCCTCGCCACCACCAGACCAATCAGCATTGACCAGATTGAACATGTAGTTGGACTTGAATGGCCTTCTTTTGACTGAAAGTACTGCCGAACAACAACTTTTTCTGCTCACCAGTTCCATGTCCACTTTCTCACAGCCTGCTGCATTGAACGCTCCACCTACGTAAACACCTTCCCGTAACCAACGGCGCCGTCATTAAGGCGACCAGCGTAGCGCGCCGAGTGCAAGCGGTGGAAAAAAAATCTTAAATTTCAGCAGAAACCCAACCCCGTCAAAAAGCCCAATATTCACCCCAATCAGAAGCCCGATCCTGGATTTGGTGCAGCCCTGGTTTAAAGGGACAAAAAGCAACAAAAAAGCAAACCACAAAGGGACACAACACGATTACAAAGAGAAACAAAATCTTTGGGGAAAATTGCTTTTTTAAATTGAAGAAACGTCACATTTTCATGAGTAAGGAGGCCTAATTGAATTGGCGACCTCCCAGACCCAAGCTCGCTTCTTAACCACTAGGCCACCACTGCCCAAAGTTTATAGCATTTGAAGAAAATAATTGATAAAGGAGCGTTGAAAAAAGGGACAAAAACATCGGGGGAAAGCAAGAAAGTCTAGAGAAAGCAGAGAGTTTCATTTAAAATTTTGACCAAGAAAAACAAAAAGTTGCATGGTCGAAAGGAAGATAACACAAGGGTTAACACTCATTCAACATGAATAGAAAGACCGGCTTCCTTGCTGGACTGTCTGACGGCCGACGCAGGCTGTCTGAACGCGGCTTTAACCTCACAAAGGCAGGGAAAACCCCCGGCTTAGCATACAGCGGCCATGTGTCTAACTGTGATTGGCGGTTGTTTCCCAGGCGATCCGGTACCTGGCAGAATGCCGAGCCAACCGGGAGAAGCTGAAGGGGGAGCTGGGGATGATGCTGAGCCTGCAGAACGTCATGCAGAAGTGAGTCCACTCAGTTCTTTTTGTCCTCTTTCTCAATGTCAGTCAGGTTGGAACTGAAACTGAAGTAGAGCTGTCACTAGATTAGATTAGATTAGATTCTACTTTGTGTGTCATTGCACGAGTAAGGAAAAGTGCTTTTTCTTCATAGCAGTGCTTAAAAAAGACATAAAACACAGAATGTAGTATGATCATGTTAGTCCATTATTAAAGTGCATTAGCAAATAAAGTGTGCATAGAGTTCTGAGAAATCAGACAGTCCATATAGTAGTTGAGACAGAATGCAGTATGATCATATATAGTGCATTGTTGAGGTGCATTAATAAGGTGCATAGTGATGAGAGGTAGTCAGACAGTCCATAGTCCATGTGCAAAAGGAGAGGGGGCGCAGGGGCTAGTGTAGGGTTTGGTGTTGAGAAATTCCTTATGGATTAATTCATGCACAGAAATAATGCTAGTGCTTAATGTCTATCAAGGTTTCCCAGAAAGGTTGGCTACAGGATAAACATCTGGTCTCAGGTCCTCAGGGACAGTTTGGGAAACAGAAACAAACTTCAGAATTCATTCCTTAAAGAACATTTTTGCTTGTTAGTTGCGCAGTTTTCAATCAAAAAATTGGCAAATTGGTGTTTCTTTTAGTTTGTTTCTTTCTTTTGTTCTCTGGATGATAGAAAAGCAAAAATGCAGAACATGCAACATGAGTGCCAGTGTTGAGATGCTCAGATGTGTCTGACCTTTGCTACAGAAGAGTACAGTGTGCACATCCCATCATACACTGTAGCTCGGGGGTTAGTGAAGGTAAAAGTAGACTGGCTTATAGTTCCCAACATACCACCACCACCACTCCCTTCGTGGACGTGGACGATGCAGCATCGATAATCGGCCGGCTCATAATCGATTATTTCTGTTTATAATGGAATGTAGGCCTAACAACCTTTCTATTTACATATTCTGGTATGTTTTTGCACATTCAGGAGGTGCCATGTGCTCAGTGCTGTAGTTTTATGTATCCAAGTTATTTAGTATTAGAGCACTGCAGAATGTTTTGACATGACATGATAATGATAATCGAATCTGGAGATCAGTGAAGATTCCCACCTCTAGTCCTGACTGTCCACTGGCCCACTGTTTACTGCTTTATTCTTTTATATTATCCATATTTAATGCTGGTCTCCAGACTTTATCCTTGCACTTTTGGACTTATTTGCACTACTACCATGACACCCCCTCTCCTACAGCACCTTACCATGCAGACTGTATGTGGATTTTTTTTATTTGGTATCTTTTCTTATATTGTTCATGTAGTTCATGGAGCTGTCATTTTATCATCCTGTTTGTGATGTATGTGTATGTTGTGTGTGGTGTCTTTGAGCTACTGGGACCTTGAATTTCCCCTTGGGGACCAATAAAGTATCTATCTGTCTATCTATCTATCTAGTTTATAGTTTGGTGTTGTTCTGTGGTCCAGGTCGACGACTCCCGGGGAGACGAAGCTGCTGGCGTCGGAGATCTACGAGCTGCTGCAGGCGTTCGGCAGCGACGGCGCCGAGCAGGCCGAGACGTCCGTCAGCAGCCGGCGGAAAGCCCAGTTCTTCCTGGGCTCCAGCAACAAGAGGGCCAAGACCGTCATCCTGCACATCCAGGGGCTGGACGACTCGGTGAGCCGTGAAATCATTATTACATTCATTCATTCATTCATTCATTCATTCATTCATCAGCTACAGGCTGAGAAATAAAACAAATGGAAGGAGAACCGGTAGAGATCGGCACCTTAAAGGAACATGCCGACTTATTGGGACTTTGTCTTATTCAGCGTATCCCCCAGAGTTAGATAAGTCCATACATACCCTCCTCCTCTCCGTGCGTGTGGTAACTCTGTCTGATGCACCCACCCGCAGGCTAAATGAAGTTTTTCAACAACGAAAAAAATGAAGACTCAAAAGTAAATAAAAAATAAAAAGGCAATGGTCCAAAATAAACATATCGATTAGGGTAAAAGAGAAAGAAATGACAGGCCTAGCTTAGCACAGATCCTGGAGGTAACCGGCTCCATCTAGCCTAGCTTAGCACAGATCCTGGAGGTAACCGGCTCCATCTAGCCTAGCTTAGCACAGATCCTGGAGGTAACCGGCTCCATCTAGCCTAGCTTAGCACAGATCCTGGAGGTAACCGGCTCCATCTAGCCTAGCTTAGCACAGATCCTGGAGGTAACCGGCTCCATCTAGCCTAGCTTAGCACAGATCCTGGAGGTAACCGGCTCCATCTAGCCTAGCTTAGCACAGATCCTGGTATAACCAGCTCCATCTAGCCTACTACTCCCAATAACACCAACATTTTCCTATTTCCATGTTGTAATGTATATAGTCACAGCATGTAGAAATAACACAACATGACATCATGACTTCGCGTAAACATACACGCCACTTTCCTAAAGCCAAGTGGCGTGTTATCTGTACGCATTCTGAGTTATCAACGTGTACGTCTACGCTGCATATGTACAGATGTATGTACAGCATGGCGTGGTATCGCAAGAACGGGCCGTACTATAGCAAGACCAGCGTCAGGTTTAGGAAAAGAACATTGGGAAAGGCTTTAGTAACACAAAAAAACGACAAAAACACAACGGTGACCAATGTCACATGCTTAGGAAAACAATAAACAGTTGGGTTTAGGAAAGAAACATCGGGGAAGGCTTAAAAAAAAAAAAAAAGGTTAAAAAACACCACACGCGGGACTCGATCCCAGCTCTCCTGGGTGAAAGTCCTGTGTTTTAGCCATCCATTCTCAGAAGGGCGAAGCACTGCTACTCTCTGCTCCTCAACACGGGGCTTCTCAGGTGCTGCGAGCATATCCCTCCGCCCAAGTCAAACAAGACATAACAAGGGAGAGAAACTACAAAATCAAACAGGAAAAACTACAACAGAACAACAGAAACTCACAATCGTGACATAGAAGATGGCTGTGTGTCATGTGACCTTGGTATTTGTACACTCTGTGACTAAACAAATCACAACATGGAAATAGGAACATGTTTGGGTCTGTATTGACTTTTGTGCGGCCTTTGAGTAGCGCTGTTATGAAGAAGACTGAAGTAATAAATGTCCCCTATATGTAATAATGTATCCTATATGTAATAATGTATCCTATATGTAATAATGTATCCTATATGTAATAATGTATCCTATATAGTATCCTATATGTAATAATGTATCCTATATGTAATAATGTATCCTATATAGTATCCTATATGTAATAATGTATCCTATATGTAATAATGTATTCTATATAGTATCCTATATGTAATAATGTATCCTATATAGTATCCTATATGTAATAATGTATCCTATATAGTATCCTATATGTAATAATGTATCCTATATGTAATAATGTATCCTATATAGTATCCTATATGTAATAATGTATCCTATATGTAATAATGTATTCTATATAGTATCCTATATGTAATAATGTATCCTATATGTAATAATGTATCCTATATGTAATAATGTATCCTATATGTAATAATGTATCCTATATGTAATAATGTATCCTATATGTAATAATGTATCCTATATAGTATCCTATATGTAATAATGTATCCTATATGTAATAATGTATCCTATATAGTATCCTATATGTAATAATGTATCCTATATGTAATAATGTATTCTATATAGTATCCTATATGTAATAATGTATCCTATATGTAATAATGTATCCTATATGTAATAATGTATCCTATATAGTAATAATGTATCCTATATAGTATCCTATGTAATAATGTATCCTATATGTAATAATGTATCCTATATAGTATCCTATATGTAATAATGTCCCCTATATGTAATAATGTATCCTATATGTAATAATGCTATCCTATATGTAATAATGTATCCTATATGTAATAATGTATCCTATAAGTAATAATAATGTATCCTATAAGTAATAATGTATCCTATATGTAATAATGTATCCTATATAGTATCCTATATGTAATAATGTCCCCTATATGTAATAATGTATCCTATAAGTAATAATGTATCCTATATGTAATAATGTATCCTATATGTAATAATGTATCCTATATGTAATATGTATCCTATATGTAATATATTGTATCCTATATAGTAATGTATCCTATATCTATGTGTAATAATGTATCCTATAGTAATAATGTATCCTATATGTAATAATGTATCCTGTTATTTAATGTATCCTATATGTAATAATGTATCTTATATGTAATATTACATATGTATCCTATATGTAATAATGTATCCTATATGTAATAATGTATCCTATATGTAATAATGTATCCTATATGTAATAATGTATCCTATATGTAATAATGTATCCTATATGTAATAATGTATCCTATATGTAATAATGTATCCTATATGTAATAATGTATCCTATATGTAATAATGTATCCTATATGTAATAATGTATCCTATATGTAATAATGTTGTGTTCCTGTGGCTCAGAGCCGGAGGAGTCTGTGTGAAGACGCCCTGCTGAAGATCCGAGGAGTGATCAGCTTCACCTTCCAGATGACCGTCAAGAGATGCATCGTCCGAATCCGATCGGACCTGAAGGCCGAGGTGAGCCCGCTCACGTTGTGTTGCTGTTGCCTCTGTTGAAATCTTTATTTCTCTGTGATTTCTCCCCCTCTCATTCCCCCTGCTCTGCTCCTCCTATTCCCCTGCTCTGCGTTCTCCTATTCCCCCCTGCCTGGTGTTCCCCCTCTCATCCCCCTGTTTCCCTCTCATTCCCCCTGCTCTGGTGTTCCCCCTCTCATTCCCCCTGCTCTGGTGTTCCCCCCCTCATTCCCCTGCTCTGGTGTTTCCCCTCTCATTCCCCCTGCTCTGGTGTTTCCCCTCTCATTCCCCCTGCTCTGGTGTTTCCCCTCTCATTCCCCTGCTCTGGTGTTTCCCCCTCATTCCCCCTGCTCTGGTGTTCTCCCCTCTCATTCCCCTGCTCTGGTGTTTCCCATTCCCCCCTGCTCTGGTGTTCTCCCCTCTCATTCCTGCTCTGGTGTTCCCCTCTCATTCCCCCTGCTCTGGTGTTCCCCCTTCATTCCCCTGCTCTGGTGTTCCCCTGCTCTGGTGTTCCCCCTCATCCCCTGCTCTGGTGTTCTCCCCTCTCATTCCCCTGCTCTGGTGTTTCCTCTCATTCCCCTGCTCTGGTGTTTCCCCTCTCATTCCCCTGCTCTGGTGTTTCCTCTCTTCCCCTGCTCTGGTGTTCTCCCCCTCTCATTCCCCTGCGTTGTACCTCTTTTCCTCCTGCTCTGCTTTCCCTCTCATTCCCCCTGCTCTGGTGCTTGTGCCCTGCTTCTTCCACCGCTGACTCCTAACGATGATGATTTTCAGGCTCTGGCGTCTGCGATCGCGTCCACCAACGTGATGACGGCGCAGCAGGTGGTGAAAGGAGAGAACGGAGACGAGGTCAGTCTGTAACGTAACAACACTAGTTATTAACACATATTTTCTTCATATGTCCCTTGTTTTTCTTGGTCCCTAGTCCTGGTTTAAACTAGGGATGCACCGAATCCAGATTTTTGGGGTTGGGCTGAATCCTGAATCCACTGAATGTGACCAGCGTAGTGCAAGCGTCTCGACAGGGTCTGTCTGTTCCAAACCAAGTTGTCTTAAGTGTGTGTGTGTGTGTGTGTGTGTGTGTGTGTGTGTGTGTGTGTGTGTGTGTGTGTGTGTGTGTGTGTGTGTGTGTGTGTGTGTGTGAACAAAGAACAGGACGTCCCGTCTCGTCCTCTTACCTTTTATTGTTGTTATTATTTGACTTTTCTTCCACAGTTTGACGTGCCTTCAGTTCCTCTGATCCACTTTCAACTTTATATTATTTATTGTTATTTCAATCATGGGCTCTCAACACTCTTTAGTCGGAGGTTTCCAAATATTATCATGCTTCATTACACTTGTTTCGTGGCCTCGTAATCAGTGGAAACAACTAGAAAACATAAAAATCCTTCAAATGCGTACTGGTTTCAGAGCGTCTGCTTTATCACTAGATTATAAAACAAGCTCTTCAGACACGTTTTAGGTGTCCTGATAAATGATTTTAAAGAACACGACATAACTTAACTTTAAAAAGGACTTCTTCAAGAATCAGAGAAGTAGAGGAAGCACCGCCAATAGCCACGAAGTGCTGTAGAGGTTGAACTATTTTTATTTTGGCGCCCGTGTTATCTGACCCGCTGCTGCAGCAATCTTTTCAGGGACACAGGCAGACAGGCAGACAGGCAGACAGACAGGCAGACAGACAGGCAGACAGGTTGAGATTGTGCTGAATCCTCCTCCCGTCCTCAGTCGATGAACACAGTAAACACATGAATGCGACCAGCGTAGTGACAGCGTAGGGTTCGGTTCGCCGGGAAAAAAATCTTAAGGTTCAGCAGAAACCAGAATCCCGTCAAAAAGGCCAATATTCAGCTGGATCAGAAGCCCGATCCTGGATTCGGTGCATCCCTGATTCATTTGAAGAGACTTGTCTCTGTTCATTAAGTTTTTCTGATGTGGGATTTGAACATCTGCTGTTTTAAGAAGTTTTGCACAGTTTATAGAAATAAAGGAAGATGTCTGCAGCTCATTCTGTTAAAAACATCCTGAGAAAATCTGATCGGGGACTTAACTTGAGTGTATTGTTACATCCCAAATTATTATACATAATTCTATATACGTTAGGCAACAACTACTTTGCACAGAAGCAAAACCAGACAAAAAAATTCACAATTGTATGGACCAAAACACCGTGATGTTGCGCTAACATCTGGCCGTTGGTTTGAATTGTGGAGACATGTAAAAATCTACAAACTGTTTTAATATTGTTGTCGTTGAGAGACATATTGTTAGATCAGGCCCAGATGAAGTGTGCCAGGCTTTTAACCACACTCAACATAGCAGCCAAAAGGTGAAATTACGACTTCTGCATCTGTAACGTGACGCTCATGGTGCAAAAAGAGGTTTTCCCTCAGACCTCCACAGAGAAAGAGACGTCAGGAAATCAGTGATACTCCGGGAGATGACTTGTTTCTAGGGCTGCTCCCTCTTAGTGGATCAGTGGAGTAATCGCTGGTTCTGGTCTTAGTCAGCTTAGATCTCTGTACTCCATTAGTCATGTCTGATGCTGTTTTCATGCTGAATGACTTATTTCCAAGAAACCTACGAGCACATCTCTGGTAAACACAAGAATTAAAGTGGTGCTTTTAGCAGGACTCTTTGTGGAGAAACTCAGATTTACAGATCTGTCGATTAAATCAACTAATCGATTAGTCGTTACAATTTCTTCAATCGAGCACAGCCCTACTCATCTCACTGTCAGAATTTGATCCATTCCGTCTGCTAATATTTTGGTAGTCTAGAAGTCCCTAGTCCCTCCTAGTCCCTCCTAGTCCCTAGTCCTGGTTTAAACTGTGGTTGTCGTCTCCAGGTTTTGATCCCGCTGGCGACGGACGGTTCGGTGACGGTGGAGCAGAACGCGGCGCTGCCGGACTACCTGCCGGAGGAAGAGAGTCCGTCTCTGGAGCCCGACAAGGCGGTGACCCGCGTGGGATCGGGCCAGGACGGGAGCAGCTGGCTGGGCACCGCCACCAACTTCCTGTCCCGCTCTTTTTACTGGTGACTCGCTTAAAAACCCCTAACCCGCCTCGTCTCAGAACCTAAACCTACCCGGCTGCCAAATCTCACCGCTGTCTGTTACACACACTCAACCGTGGAGGTACGAGACAAGAACTCTTCTGTTCTTACCACTGCACTTTTGAATATGTTCCCTTAATGGTACAGTATTGTTTTTTAAGAGGCCAGAACTGGACCTTTTGACTAATTTGAGGGTATTAAATCAAAGAGAAGGGGACACGGTTGCCTCTCAAAAGGAAACCTCTCCTGCGACAAACATTTGTCCCATTTAGGAACTCAACGTTACTTCTGGAGACGAGAAACATGAGACCATCTTCTTGGAACAGTGAGAGCGAAAGCAGGATGATGGAAACACGCCACTGTTAACGCCATTGTAAACCGGTCCGTCAAGACACCATGTGAGTTGCGCACGTGCCGAACGGCCGCCGTCTTTGACAGCTAGCTACGGCAACGCCACAAAAGACAAACCACATGGTTGCCGAGCGATGCGATACGCGAAAACGGTCCATAAATACTCACGACTAACATCGTGTCTCAACGGGGTCTCTCTGTTCCAAACCAAGTTGTCTTAACGGGCTGGAAGTGAACTGCTGTGTGTGTGTGTGTGTGTGTGTGTGTGTGTGTGTGTGTGTGTGTGTGTGTGTGTGTGTGTGTGTGTGTGTGTGTGTGTGTGTGTGTGTGTGTGTGTGTGTGTGTGTGTGTGTGTGTGTGAACTGAACAGGACGTCCCGTCTCGTCCTCTTACCTTTTTATTGTTCTTATTTGACTTTTCTTCCACAGTTTGACGTGCCTTCAGTTCCTCTGATCCACTTTCAGCTTTATATTATTTATTGTTATTTCAATCATAGGCTCTCAACACTCTTCTGTTGGAGGTTTCCAAATATTATCATGCTTCATTACACTTGTTTCGCGTGGCCTCGTAATCAGTGGAAACAACTAGAAAACATAAAAATCCTTCAAATGCGCGTTCTGGTTTCAGAGCGTCTGCTTTATCACTAGATTATAAAACAAGCTCTTCAGACACGTTTTAGGTGTCCTGATAAATGATTTTAAAGAACACGACATAACTTAACTTTAAAAAGGACTTCTTCAAGAATCAGAGAAGTAGAGGAAGCACCGCCAATAGCCACGAAGTGCTGTAGAGGTTGAGCTATTTTTATTTTGGCGCCCGTGTTATCTGACCCGCCGCTGCAGCAATCTTTTCGGCGTCTTTTCTATTTCTTGCGCGAGCCGCAGGCGAACGGGTCAAGCCAGGCGGGTAATCACATACAGGAAAGCCACAGCACAGCCAGAGACTTTACAAAATAAAACACATTTCAAAATAAAACACCCAGGTTCATGGGTCTGGCCTTCTCAGCTGTGTCTACAGCGGGACACGCAGTCAGTCAGGCACACACACACAGACACACACACACACAGACAGACCAACAGACCCAGATACACACAGACACACACACCCAGACAGACAGACAGACAGACAGACACACACACATATATATATATATACACACACACACACACACAGACCAACAGACCCAGATACACACAGACACACACACCCAGACAGACAGACAGACAGACAGACACACACATATATATATATATACACACACACACACACAGACAGACCAACAGACCCAGATACACACAGACACACACACACAGACACACACACCCAGACAGACAGACAGACAGACAGACACACACATATATATATACACACACACACACACACCCAGGGAAAGTTTTCCCTCTGGGATTATTGTTGTTTTTTGGAGCTGTCACAGAGCTGTGTAACATCAGTCTACTGTCAGCTGTTATCAGAGGACGCAGGGGAGGGAAACCGGAAATAACAACACAAACTCTCCAAACCAGACTGCCAGCACGCTCACTGACAGACAAGTTATTTCCTGTGTATCTGTAGTTTAATTTAAAAGACGTGAGATATGACATTATATAAAGGTCATCATATTATATGATGACTGAAAGAGAGGTTGTTACAGCTCTATACCGGTGGGTTCCTGAGTAATGAGATGAAACACAAATGAGCCAAATACGATCAAACTCGCGGTGCGTGTCCATGTACGCGCTGTTTTCACGGACGGGATCGCCACGCTTCCCAGCATTAAGGCTCCTGCACACCGGCTGCGTGGCGTGAGCGTGGCGTTTCAGCTGCGTGGCGTTCTCTACGTCTTTCCCCACCAGAAAGGTGTCTGACGCGGCGCTGCTGCTGCTGCTAGTCTTGTCTGGACACATGGATGTTTCCCATAAACATAAACATAAATATATTCTGATCTGATTACAGCAAAGACAACGTCGGCAGTATTGACGGCTAAATAGGCTCCAGAATATTTCCTTCTGGATTCACTGGTGACCTATTTGAAAATCCATAATTATTATTTTTAAATGACATTTATATATTTGCATTTATATCAAAACCTCGAGACTTTCAAACATCAACATGTCATCTATTAAATGTATTTTGCGCTTCCAACACACTGGCATATAGCATGAAAAATAGGCGTCTGTTCTATTTCTAGCACGCACGTGTTTCCTGAGACGTGCGTGTCAGGCAGGCAGCGTGCACGCTCTAACCTGTTACCATGGTAGCCCAAATAAAAACGGACACGCCACGCAGCTGACACGCTCACACCACGCAGCCAGTGTGCAGGAGAGCCTTACACGCTAGTGGGCTCGCCTCCAGTTTCTCTTCACTGACCAATGACAAGCAAAGAAAACAGGCTCCGCCCTCCTACAACCGCAATGGCTGCAGCTGATTGGACGAACGTGTCACGCGGGTCTGGCTGCTCCCACATGGCGGCTCGTTTAGAATCCGATCTCTTATTTTATGAACATAGTTCACCGAAACGTGTTTCTGAAAACATTTGAAGAGAGAAATAGGTCGTGCAGTTGCTTAACGGTCAGTTTAAAAGCGTTTTGTCAGCTTCTCATTTGCATAAAGTTGGCTGGATTCAACTTTATGCAAATGAGGAGCTGGCGACTCAACGCCCCACTTCTCCAAACTCCCCGCGATGCTCCCAGCATGCATTGCACGGCTGCTCCCATAGAGATGAACACGCCATTAGAGACCAAACACCGATCCATTCATCCAGAAAATAATCGGTACGTATCGACTAACATGTTGATTCCTTTATTAATAACAAATATGGTTTTATATTTTAAAACCCTCTTTGATCTGTTACATCATATATTATTATTATTATTATTATTATTAAAGGTTAATGTCTATGAATCACGATGAACTCTTGTTTTGTTGTTGCATGAACTGATCTCAACTCAGGTTTTTATTCACACGTGTGGTACATTTTAATTTATTTTTATTAATGTGATTTTATTTTGAAAATCCTGATATTTGACTGAAAACCTGCAAACAATGTGAGTGTTCGTCATCATCATCTTCATCACTCACAAACACACACACACACAGTCACACACGGTGTCTCACACACACACACAAAGACACATACACACAGTCACACACACGCGCACACACACACAGATATATATACACACACACAGTCTCACACACACACAAAGACAAATACATACACAAAGAACACACCCACAAACATACACACACACACACACACAAAGACAGACACACACACACCACAGTCACACGCACACAGAGACACACACACACACACAGATATACACAAAGACGCACACAAAGACAGACATACACACACACCCACACAGACAGATATATTTATACACACACACACACACACAGACACATACACACAGTCTCACACACACACACGCGCACACACACAGATATATATACACACACACACACAGTCTCTCACACACACACACAAAGACAAATACATACACAATGACACACACACACCCACAAAGACACACACAAAGACACAAAGACAGACACACACACCAGTCACATGCGCACACACACACACACACACACACAGATATACACAAAGACGCACACAAAGACAGACATACACACACACCCACACAAAGACAGATATATTTATACACACACACACACACACACACAGTCTCCTCCTCCTCATCATCCTCATCATCTGTACCGTGTGTTGTGGGATGGTTTCCCAGAAGTTGGTGAGAGAATAAACTGTGTGTCCTGAATGTTTCCACTCTGGTATTTATTTATGAACCAGATTGATTTTGGTTCCATGTCTCACTGGAGCTTATTCCAGCTTTATTCACACACGTTTTTGGGGCAATTTCTTTGTCGTTTTACAGTCATCCCTGGTGAGGAAAGTTTTGCCGAGTCATCGGCTTCACCGACTGCTGATTCACTCAGAAACACTGCGAGCTGCTGTGATGTCACGATGATGTCATAATGAATCATCCTTCAAATCAAATTCTTTGAAATAAGTGTCAAAAATAGTTTTTTTTTTTTTTTAAATGTTGAGGAAATCTCCTGACAGCCGTAGTTTCTTAACCCTTGTGTGGTCCTTCGGGTCCCAGTGACCTGAAGGACAACACAAGGATTATGTACTTCCCTTTACTTTGTTGAGAATTGCTCTCTAAACCCTGTTTCTTGTAAAGTAAGTAAGTAAAGTTTATTTCTAGAACACATTTAAACACAGTTTAAGCTGACCAAAATGCTGTACAAACAAGAACTAAGGTGCTGTATTAACCCTTGTTTAGAGAGCAATTCTCAACAAAGTAAACGGAAGTACATAATCCTTGTGTTGTCCTTCGGGTCACTGGGACCCGAAGGACAACACAAGGGTTAACAATGTTTTTGTCCTTATTCCCCCCCCAAAACATTTTAGCTTCCATCTGGCTCAGCCCCCTCTCTGCAGCTTTCTCAGCATCTTACTGAAGTTTTTTTAACAGTTTTTCACACTTTTTGTCGAGACTTTTTTCCTTTTTTTCCCCCCAAAAACTTCTGACCTTTTTGTCAACATCTGTCTCTCTCTGTTCCCAGCAGTGTTTGAGTTATTGCCCCCCCCCCATGACTTCTTGTCCTCCAGCTATCAGACCTTTCATAACATCTGGTTGATGTTTCTGAGCGTCTGAATGTCTCTGAGTCTCGCTGAGTCATGTTCTGCAGCTGCAAGAACGGCAGGGGGGTGGGGGGGCGGGGGAACTACCAAAATGTCCCAAAACCAGCAGCCAAGAGAGAGTCATAAAAGTTCAATGTCTCAGTAATCATTTTTGTCTCTTTTCCGTCACTTATTTCGGGAGTTTTGTCAACTATTTTTAAACCTTTTTGGTGCTTTTTGTTTTACTCTTTAGTTGCCTTTTTTGAAGGTTTTGTTGCTCCTTTCTTTCATCCTTATTTCCTTCTCTGCATTTCTTTCCTTCCCATCCTCCTTCCCTTCCTCCTTCCTTCCCTCCATACTTCCTTAGTTAATGTCCAAAAACAGAAAGTTGAATGTCTCAGTAATCAATCAACCAATCAGATGTATTTAAAGTGTGAAATCAGCTCTAAACACGCTCTCAGTGCCCTGTACAGTCACAGCAACCCAGAGACTACACACAGCAGCCAAACAACTCAACAACAACCATACTAAACAATTCATAAATAATACAATTATAAAGGAAACAACAACTCGTCTGCAGAGACTTGTACATTCTTGTAACCTCATGAGAACGTTCAGGCAGAGCCGATAAATATGAATAAATATATACATACATATACATACATATATATATATATATACATAGCACATATACATACATGTATGTATATGTGCATGTATGTATATATGTGTATATATGCATACATACATATATACATACATATATATACATATATGCATTGTGTGATTGCAAATTTCGAAAAAAAAGCAATTAAAGCCTAAAAAACTAAAGTGACAAACGCAATAAAAGCAACAAAAACGTTTGATTGAAAAATGTATCGATAGGATGTTGCAACCTCGAAATAAGAGACAAAAATGTTGACAAAAGCGGGGGAAAAAGTATCCTAAAAAGCATAAAGACACTAAAGTCCTGCTCTACAGCAGGCAAGAGGGAGTTTCTCTCTCAAAAATGTCAGAAAAAAGCGGAAAAACATCCAAAAAGCATCAAACTCAAAACCCTAAAGTAGCAGCAGGGCCTTTATTTTGAAGGACTGTGTCTTGAGTGTGTAACTCTGTTGTGTGTGAGTGTGTAGAAAGAGGGAGTGTCTCTCCGGACAGAGACATCAGTTTGCAGCATACACTGTAACAGTCTATGGTTTGCAGGAGCAGGGCCTTTATTTTGAAGGTGCCAGTGTGTTAGCAGGGCCTTTATTTTGAAGGTGCCAGTGTGTTAGCAGGGCCTTTATTTTGAAGGTGCCAGTGTGTTTGCAGGGCCTTTATTTTGAAGGTGCCAGTGTGTTTGCAGGGTCTTTATTTTGAAGGTGCCAGTGTGTTTGCAGGGCCTTTATTTTGAAGGTGCCAGTGTGTTTGCAGGGCCTTTATTTTGAAGGTGCCAGTGTGTTAGCAGGGTCTTTATTTTGAAGGTGCCAGTGTGTTTGCAGGGCCTTTATTTTGAAGGTGCCAGTGTGTTTGCAGGGCCTTTATTTTGAAGGTGCCAGTGTGTTTGCAGGGCCTTTATTTTGAAGGTGCCAGTGTGTTAGCAGGGACCGTCTCTCCGGACAGAGGCAGAAAGATGTCCGCGCTGCTGCTGCTGCTGCTCGGCCTGCTCTCCCTCCTCTTCTTCTTCTGCCTCCTCCGCGGCAGAAACAGGTCAGTCACACAAACAAGTACTCTGATTACTCGTTTCTGCAGGAACAGCTCAGTTACACATACAAGTAGATTACATTACATTACATTACATGTCATTTAACTAAGGCTTTTATCCAAAGCGATTTCCAATTAAGTGCTTTCAACAGCAGTAAGTAGTCTGTTAAGTACTCTGATTACTGCAGCAAAAGTACTCGTGTTTCCCACGCTGTGTAAATACTCCAGTACAAGTCAAAGTCCAGCGTTCAAAACTCTGAGTTAAAGAGACAGTTCAGCCCCAAATCAGCCCTCGTGTTGTCTTCTGTCCACCATCAACTTGAATTTGAATTTTTGATGGGGGCTTTTCCAGCGTTTTTGGCTCTTTATTTATGCTTTTGACACTTTTTAAAACGTTTTTGTCACTTTTTTCAACGTGTTATTTTTAAATTTATGGTCAATAAACCTAATTTAGTTCAAGTTACTTTATTGTCCCCAGTGGGGCAGTTTGTTGTGCAGCAGATAGTATAGCACACACACACACACACACACACACACACACACACACACACACACACACACACACACACACACACACTACAGAGATTGCCTACCTTGCAGGCATAGTTAAAAATAATAACAAATAGTAAACAATCAATAAATAGTTAAAAATAAAAAGTCAATAAGTTATCTGTGGTTCTTTATAGAATTAAGATGTAGTAATTAGGCATAATGTCATATACATTGACTGCAGGTAGAAAAGAGTGTTTATATATAATGTCAATGTATATGACATTATACCTAATTTCTGAGTTAAAAAAGAAGAAAATATGAATTATTAAGATAAGTTAAGATCAGAGCATGGTGAGTGGATCACAGACTGGTTGATGTCAGAGTTTAGTCACGATACTGTTATAAAATCATTTAAACATGTTTATAAAATTGAATAAAACACCCAAAACTCAATAAAAGTAATCATTAATTTTAAGTGCAAAGACAGTTGTCTGGGTTCCATCCATGCATCCAGGTTATTTTGGGGCATTTTGGTTCAAAGAAACCCATATTTGGCTCTCTTCAAAGCTTTATTTAATTTATTTTTTAAGATCAGACTTTGTAGTACAGTCTTTTGACCCTTTTTGGATGTTTAAGTTGTTTTTTTTTGGATGCTTTTTCCTCTCTTTTTTTCGACTTTGTGGACATTTAAAAAAAGAAGAAGCTTTTTTTGTTTTCTTTTCGACTTTTTTTCCCGCAGAGACCCAATCACACACTGCATCTTTCAAAATAAAGTCCCTGCTACTCTAGTGTTTTGACCCATTTTGGGATGCTTTGGCAGCTGTTTTTGTCTCCTTTGGGACATTTTTGTCGCTTTCTTCAAAGCTTATTTTGTGTGTGTGTGTGTGTGTGTGTGTGTGTGTGTGTGTGTGTGTGTGTGTGTGTGTGTGTGTGTGTGTGTGTGTGTGTGTGTGTGTGTGTGTGTGTGTGTGTGTGTGTGTGATTTGTACTATACTATCTGCTGCACAACAACCTGCCGGGGTATTTCTTTAACCCAAATAGAATCCCTCTTTAAGCCTCGTTCTGTCTGCCAGTCGACCGTGAACTGGTCCTTCCGGGTCAAAACTCAAAATGGGTTTTTTTTAAATGATTTTGTTACTTTTTACGATGCTTTTGACTTTTTGTTACATTTTTGTCACTTTTTTTCAACGTTTTTTTTTTTTCTTTCATTCATGGTAAATAAACCTAATTTGAATGATTGAGTTAAAAATAAGCAGAAATGATGAATTATTCTGACTAATAGTTGATATCAGAGGATGTTGAGTGAATCACAGACGGATTTGTGTCAAAGTTTAGTTTCATGATGCTGTTTTAAAACCATTTCAACATTTGTTTTCAAAATGCTATAAAATTGAATAAAACACCCCAAATTCCTAATTCAATAAAAGTGACCATTTATTTAACCTGCGAAGGACGTTGTGTAGCTTCCATACAACGTCCATCCATGTTGTTTGGTGGATATTTGGTTGAAAGGAACCCATATTACTGATATAAAAACCTTTGAAAATGGGTCATATTTGACCCGAGGAACCATGTAGGGCTGCAGCTAACTACAGAGTAGTTTCACTCTGATTGTTTTCTGGATGAATGGATGAATGGATGACTTGTTCTGTCTCTAAAATGAGGATCAGTGTTTCCCAAAAAGCCCAAGATGACGTCATCACATCTTGTTTTTGTCCACAACTCAAAGATCTTCAGTTTCCTTTCCCAGAGGAGAGAAGACACTAGAACAATATTCACATTTAACAAGCTGACATCACACAAGTTTATCATCAAACATGACTCCAACTGATTCATGGATTATCAGAATAGTTGATTAATTTCATAGTTGACATCTAATCGATTCATCTTTGCAGATATAATCTTTATGTACGTTTTTAAGTATATAAGGAGGGAAGGAAAGAAGGAAGGAAGTATGTAGGGAAGAAGGTAGGGAAGAAAAGAGGAGGAGGCAAGAATAAGGATGAAAGAAAAGGTAATAATGGAAGGAAAGAAATGCGGAGACTCAAACAGATGAATCTATCATGAGAAGAGTTCATTCATCTCTGCAGCTCTGAATATTAAACCTGATTCTAATTGTCTTTCTGTTGTTGCACGGAGAGAAAAAAAGAGTCAAAAACGACAAAAAAGTGTCTGAATAAACCTGAAATAAGCTCCTGAGATGTCTGTGTCTGCAGCTCGAGTTCAGACATGTAACTACTTGTTTAGTTTGAGGAAAATAAATCAGGTTGATAGTATCAGAGAAACACCAGACTGGAAACGTTCAGGACACAGTTTTAATTCTCTCAACTAACTTTTAGGAACCAGATGGTACAGATTAATGTTTGCAGCTCTAAATGGCTCACAATATATGTGTGTGTGTGTGTGTGTGTGTGTGTGTGTGTGTGTGTGTGTGTGTGTGTGTGTGTGTGTGTGTGTGTGTGTGTGTGTGTGTGTGTGTGTGTGTGTGTGTGTGTGTGTGTGTGTGTGTGTGTGTGTGTGTGTGTGTGTGTGTGTGTGTGTGTGTCAACAGTATTTTTGCAACAGTTTCCTTTATTGGCAATCTTTTCCCTTCAGCTTCATCTTTTCAGATATCACACACCGCTAATGAACACTTCTGGATAACGTTATATAACACGTTGTGCAATATGCATCTCAGATTACATTATTATTCACTTACTCCCCTACTGCTGTCATAACTAACATAACAATGTGCCAGATTATGAACAGTTTCAGTTGCTCACACTCAGACAGGGTGTTTACATGCAGTTTAACCCTTGTGTTGTGTTTCCTCGGGTCAAATTTGACCTGTTTCATTCCTGTTTTTATCACGCCTCCATCAGACTACTGCAACTCTCTATACTTGGAGATCGATCAGTCATTACTAAATCGGCTGCAGCTAGTACACAATGCAGCCACTTGCCTTCTAACCGGTACAAGAAAACGGGAACAACATAACTTGTCAACTGTACGAAGCATCACCGATATTTTAAATGATTTGGCCCCTTTGTATCTGGCTGAACTTTTACATCACTATACAGCAGTCTGAACACTGACGTCAACCGACTACTAGGCTATTAAAGGCGCTTACCCACTGCTAGTACCACTAGTTCAACCGTTAGGCCGCTAGTTCAACCGTTAGGCCACTAGTTTTACCGTTAGGCCACTAGTTTTACCGTTAGGCCACTAGTTCAACCGTTAGGCCACTAGTTTTACCGTTAGGCCACTAGTTCAACCGTTAGGCCACTAGTTTTACCGTTAGGCCACTAGTTCAACCGTTAGGCCACTAGTTCAACCGTTAGCCACTAGTTTTACCGTAGGCCACTTAGTTTTACCGTTAGGCCACTAGTTCAACCGTTAGGCCACTAGTTCAACCGTTAGGCCACTAGTTTTACCGTTAGGCCACTAGTTTTACCGTTAGGCCACTAGTTCAACCGTTAGGCCACTAGTTCAACCGTTAGGCCACTAGTTTTACCGTTAGGCCACTAGTTTTACCGTTAGGCCACTAGTTTTACCGTTAGGCCACTAGTTCAACCGTTAGGCCACTAGTTTTACCGTTAGGCCACTAGTTTTACCGTTAGGCCACTAGTTCAACCGTTAGGCCACTAGTTTTACCGTTAGGCCACTAGTTCAATTGTAGCCAACTAGTTTTACCGTTAGGCCACTAGTTTTACCGTTACGCCACTAGTTTTACCGTTAGGCCACTAGTTCAACCGTTAGGCCACTAGTTTTACCGTTAGGCCACTAGTTTTACCGTTAGGCCACTAGTTTTACCGTTAGGCCACTAGTTCAATTGTAGCCCACTAGTTTTACCGTTAGGCCACTAGTTCAACCGTTAGGCCACTAGTTTTACCGTTAGGCCACTAGTTCAACCGTTAGGCCACTAGTTTTACCGTTAGGCCACTAGTTTTACTGTTAGGCCACTAGTTTTACTGTTAGGCCACTAGTTCAACCGTTAGGCCACTAGTTTTACCGTTAGGCCACTAGTTCAACCGGTGCTGTATGCTGCATACAGAGATAGTAGTATACAGCTGTTAAAAAATTATAAATATATGTATTTTTTGTATATATATGTATATGTACTCTGTATCGGCCGATACACAAGTTCAGGTATCGTTATCAGGAAGGAAAGAATGTTATCAGAACATCTCATCTCATTAATATGTGGATGAATTTCCAATCAAATCCTAATTTCTATTGTTTCAAATTAGTTGAGCTACTTAAATATCTTTAGTAGGGGTCAGACTGATGGATATCGGAGTTGTTTCTGTGCCAGGCCTTTGTGTTGGAGAAGGAGTGGGTCGGCAGCAGCAGGGCGTCCTCTCCAGAGGAAACCACCGCCCAGTAAACACGGGAAGAACCGGACCAGTGTTGTCTCAGATAAAATCTCTTCACACTGAGATCTGTCTACGCCAAGAAAGAAATAAAGTCAATAATATAGGAGATAAGAAAGGAGAAGTAAGACCTTTAACATCAACAACCAGAGAACACAGAGAAATAATAGAAACACATTTACATTCAAAGATCACAAACACACACCTGTTTGAGGTGGTCTCTTATCTTTTTACGCTTTAGTCGTTTCTATACCAATTTTTTCACCGCTTTCTTAGAAGTTTCTGTCTCTTCTTTCCATCCTGTTTTAGAGCTAACTGTTCTCCAACTGTCTTCGTCTTCCTAAAACCAGAACACAACTAACTTTTGAAGCTTTTTTGCTTCTGTTGACATTTTTTTGCTTATTTTAGACATTTATGTTGCTTTTCCCTTATTCCGATGTTTTTGATGAATTCGGTACCCAGTCCTACTGTGTGTGTGTGTGTGTGTGTGTGTGTGTGTGTGTGTGTGTGTGTGTGTGTGTGTGTGTGTGTGTGTGTGTGTGTGTGTGTGTGTGTGTGTGTGTGTGTGTGTGTGTGTGTGTGCCCTAAGGTTCAGCTTTACGGTGAACAGTGAGTGTAGCAGGAGAATTAAAACATTGAGAATAATTCAATGTTGAACTCTGCTTGTGTTTGGACCAAAGAGAAAATGGTTAATTAATAACAGGTTTGTTCTCCGAACACTTTGTTCCTCAGAACTGGAACACCTTAAGGCCAAAGTCCGGTAACCATTATTTTATTTGTGAAACTGATTTATCTTTTGACTATGAATGTTCTCAGTCATCCAGGTAAGAGTTATCCAAGGAATGTTAACGTCAAGGGCAACTGGACTGGGTTAAAGCTACACTACCGGTCAAAAGTTTGGGGTCACTTAGAAATGTCCATTCCACTCCATTCTAGACAGAATCCCAGCTCAGATCAGCTGCATTGTTTTTTTAATCAGGGCAGCAGTTCTCAAATTACATTATGTGCTTACATAATTGCAAAAGGGGATCTCCAATGTTTTCTCAGTTAACCTTTTAAAATGATATCAGATTAGTAAACAGAATGTGCCTTTGGAACATTGGATGAATGGTTGCTGATAATGGACAATTTAGATATTGCATTAAAGATCAGCCATGTCTTTCTACAACAGTCAAGAACCCTTATGCAATTATGTAAGCACATAATGTAATCTGAAAACTGCTGGCCTGATTAAAACAAACAATGCAACTGATCTCAGCTGGGATTCTGTCTATAATGGAGTGGAATGGAAATGTCTACGTGATCCCAAACTTTTGACCGGTAGTGTATATCCACACTACTCATTTCGGTTTAAATACTAATATCTTTTGCTACGTTTACGCCTGGTAGCCGCACTACTGCAGCATTTCCGAGCCCCTAAAACTGAGAGATTTGGAAACACTGCTGCCCCTGTTTTGGTTTGAAATGTCCGGGGGTTGCTTTGTGACTTGGCAGCAGGTAACGTTAGCGTACCGTTAGCTAGCAGCTAAACGGTGTAACGTGTGACTGTATTTCACTGGAAACGATTCCAACAGTGCGACGTCCAACAGTCTGCAGCTAAAGACACAGAGGAGATAAGCTGACCGGAGAAACAACACCGATGGGACCCAATGCTGCGTTCAATGTTGTTGTAAAGTAAATCTTCAGAAGTGTACGCGCAATGTGATTGGTTTGATGCCCTTTTTTGTAGCGCATACAGAAATTACGTCTCTTTGTTTTCGCTGGGATTCTGTGTGAAAGTTTGACTGACAAAAACAGTCTTAAAGAATATATTGACATGCAAATTAATCGCATGAAAAATCGCCCCCTGGTGAGTTTTCTGATCTGACACAAACAAAAATGTTTCACGATCATCTCTACTGTCCCTAGGTGTTCTTCTTTTTGTTTAACAGCAGCTGACAACTTAAATAAGTTAATGTTATATTAAAAATTTAAATCATTTAATTTTGACTAGCCGTTCTGTAATGTCGACTGTTGTTTTCAACATTATGGGATGATCCCTCCAGAGATAGACCTTTAAAACCTCTTTAAGACCTTTCTGTTTAACCAGAAACAGCTCTGAAGTTGCTAGCACTAAACCCACCAGACTCCATTTAAAAAAACAATACTTTAAACATGTATAGAGCCAACATATTTTCATATGTAAATCTGTAAACTATGTGTTTATTTCAACCAAAACTAGAGTTGTGATGGTTGGTTAAAGTGAAAAGACGACCCAAAACGGCTTTTCATAGTTTTTTTTTTTTTGTTTATGTCGACTTTGAATGAATTGTATTTTACGATGCTAAAATTACTGTTTATTTACATGGAGTCTGGTGGGTTTAGCGACCTAATTTTGTGCGGCTGTTTATATATATATATATATATATATATATATATATATATATATATATTATTAAAAAAAGGATCTTACTCTTTAACAGAAAGGTCAACCTCCTTAGAAATCCTTTCCATAATGTTGTCAGACACTTAGAATATTAATCTGAGTCTGTCAGTGGCAAAAACAGAACTTTATTGGACGTAAATACAAGCTGCACAATTGTCCCATTAACTTATATTGTAGCTTGTTTCTCCGCTGCCGACTGCAGCGATCTCTCTTAAAGGGAATTATAGTGTGTGGTCTAGACCTACTCTATCTGTAAAGTGTCTCGAGATAACTCTTGTTATGATTTGATACTATAAATAAAATTGAATTGAATTGAATTAGACACAGAAACACAAAGGAACATAGGGTCCAGGTTGAAAAACGATACCCAACCATAGTTGCCCTTGACTTTAACCTGACTTGTCGTTTGTGTGTGTTTGCAGAAGGGACGACGAACCTCCACTCATTAAAGGCTGGATTCCTTTCATTGGAAAGGCTCTGGAGTTTGGACAAGATGCCCACAAGTTTCTGGAAAAACACAAGAGGAAGTATGGAGACGTTTTCACAGTTCACTTAGCAGGTTGGTGTTTAACTTCTTCACTTAAGGCAATACACAAGCAGTGCTCTTCTTTATTTTAAAGTATTGACTCAGGCACCGTTAAGGCACCAACACCATTTTATAACTTTAATTGTACATCCTTCCTTCTTCCATAAGTACTTCTTTTCTATTCTTTTCTATCCTTCCTTCTTCCCTAAGTACTTCTTTTCTATTCTTTTCTATCCTTCCTTCTTCCCTAAGTACTTCTTTTCTATCCTACCTTCTTCCCTAAGTACTTCTTTTCTATCCTTCCTTCTTCCCTACCTACTTCTTTTCTATCCTACCTTCTTCCCTAAGTACTTCTTTTCTATCCTACCTTCTTCCCTAAGTACTTCTTTTCTATCCTTCCTTCTTCCCTACGTACTTCTTTTCTATCCTACCTTCTTCCCTAAGTACTTCTTTTCTATCCTACCTTCTTCCCTAAGTACTTCTTTTCTATCCTACCTTCTTCCCTAAGTACTTCTTTTCTATTCTTTTCTATCCTTCCTTCTTCCCTAAGTACTTCTTTTCTATCCTACCTTCTTCCCTAAGTACTTCTTTTCTATTCTTTTCTATCCTTCCTTCTTCCCTAAGTACTTCTTTTCTATCCTACCTTCTTCCCTAAGTACTTCTTTTCTATCCTTCCTTCTTCCCTACCTACTTCTTTTCTATCCTACCTTCTTCCCTAAGTACTTCTTTTCTATCCTACCTTCTTCCCTAAGTACTTCTTTTCTATCCTACCTTCTTCCCTAAGTACTTCTTTTCTATCCTACCTTCTTCTCTAAGTGTTTCCTTTCTATCCTACCTTCTTCCCTAAGTACTTCTTTTCTATCCTACCTTATTCCCTAAGTACTTCTTTTCTATGCTACCTTCTTCCCTAAGTACTTATTTTCTATCCTTCATCGCTAAGTACTTCTTTTCTATCCTACCTTCTTCCCTAAGTACTTCTTTTCTATCCTTCATCCCTAAGTACTTCTTTTATATCCTACCCCTTCCTTCTTCCCTACCTACTTCTTTTCTATCCTACCTTCTTCCCTAAGTGTTTCCTTTCTATCCTACCTTCTTCCCTAAGTATTTATTTTCTATCCTTCCTTCTTCCCTACCTACTTCTTTTCTTCTTAACTGCCGTCTCCGTAGCTGTATATTTTCTAGCCCTAACCGTAAAACGATTATAAAAAATCTGGACAGTAAGTGGAGAAAGTCGGGGATTGTCAAAATAACATATTTGGATAATGCTGTCCTATCCCCTGGTCAGGTAAATACATGACGTTCATCATGGACCCGTTACTGTATCCGAGCATCATCAAACACGGCCGCCAGCTGGACTTCCACGAGTTCGCTGCCAAGGTGGCGCCCGTCACCTTCGGCTACCCGTTCGTGGTCCCGGCCCTGCAGGAGCAGATCCACCGCTCCTTCAAACTGCTCCAGGGAGACAACCTGTCCACGCTGACAGAGAGCATGATGGGTAACCTCATGCTGGTGTTGCGCCAGGATCACATGGGCGGCGAGCGCGGCGACTGGCGCAGCGCGAGCATGTACGACTTCTGCAACTCGGTGATGTTCGAGGCTACCTTCCTCACCATGTACGGCCGGCCGGCGGCCGCCAGCCGCCACAGCGGCATGAGCGCGCTGCGGGACGACTTCGTCCGCTTCGACAACATGTTCCCGCTGCTCATCGCCGGGATCCCCGTCTGGCTGCTGGGACGCACCAAGGCCGTCCGCGACAAGCTGATTGGCTACTTTCTGCCGCACAGGATGTCGTGCTGGTCCAACACGTCGGAGTTCATCAGGACGCGCTCGGGGCTGTTTGAGCAGTACGACGCGCTGAGAGACGTCGATAAAGCAGGTACACCAGGGCTCCAGGGGAACTTTTTTTACGATTTTTTAGATCCTTTTTAGGGGGGCTCAAGCCGCCCTAAATTTCATCTCAGCCCCCCTAAAAATGATAATAATAAAAAACTAAACTTATTTTGTTTTTAAATACATTTTCGTGCTTCAAGTGAGAGTTTGCGAACTTGTCTGTTAGTGACAGAGGACCAGTGTTTCCTCTATGTTGATTTGACCATAGCGGCCCCCCCACGGCAACATTTCTGCCCCTCCACCGCGGTATCAGAAATAGGGTCTGTGTTGTTAGAGTTCATGTCGGAGAACACTCGACACTCGGCAGAAAAAGGGAGAAAGGAAAAAGAGACGCTGTCCTGATGATAAGCCAGTTGAGATGGTGTGTGTACGTTCTTGAGAACTGTAAGTCATATAACTTAGGTCGTCCGTTCATTTAAGCCTGGTCTTGCAAATTTAAATTAAGGTAACTGGTGATTTTCGGACCTGCCCCCACTGCTAAAAAAAATCCTAAAGGAAACACTGGAGGATAATTACAATTTCAAAGGGAATTGGGCGTAGCGGGGCGTAGCAGGGCATACCAGGGCACTGCAGGTCACAACAGGACTGCGGCAGCTGCAACCATGATTCAGATGCCACACTAATCCAAGGAAAACAAGGATTAGTGTAGCACGCCAGTATAGTGTTTCAAACTGTTGTTTTAAAACAGAAGTTCTAGAATCGCAGTAAATGAAAGTTGAAATGCAAATGGAGTCAGCACCCAGGTATTGTGAAAGAATCAAATTGGGACAAAAGCATGTGGTCCCAGCCCTTATAAATGACGTTTTGTTGATTGTATTTTCTGTCCCTGGCTCTCAGCGCATCACTTTGCCATCCTGTGGGCGTCCGTGGGGAACACCATCCCGGCCACCTTCTGGGCCGTGTACTACCTGGTGAGCCACCCGGCGGCGCTGCAGCGCGTCCGCCAGGAGATCCACGCCGTCCTGAGGCTAGACGGCGTCGAGTTCAGCAGCGACACGGACCTGGCGCTCGACAGGGAGCAGCTGGAGAAGCTCGTTTATCTCGGTACACTCACACAGTCTCACGTGCACACACGGATGCATTACAGACATTATACAGACATTATATTACAGATGCATTACAGATATTATATTACAGACCCGAATATTACACAACCTTGATCTTGTTTTTTATGAACTGCGTGGAAAAAAGAGACAAACGCCGAACAAAAGCATAAAAAAAGAGACTCAAATGTCAGAAAAAATTACAAACGTCACAAAAAGTGTAAACAAAAGTGTCAAAAAAGGGACAAAAGTGTCCAAAAAAGCTACAAACAGATATTACATCAGGGATATTATCACATTGTCCCGAAAATAAGACGACCCTCTGTTTGTTTACAAGACTCATTTCTGGAAAAATACTTTTTGATGAAAGTACATTTACTCCAGTACTGTACTTCAGTCCAAATGTTGAGGTACTTGTACTTTACTTGAGTCTTTTCTTTTCATGTCACTTTCTACTTCTACTCTGCTACATTCATCTGTTCCAGCTTTAGTTACTAGTTACTTTAGTTACTCCGCTACATTCATCTGTTCCAGCTTTAGTTACTAGTTACTTTAATTACTTACATTCATCTGTTCCAGCTTTAGTTACTAGTTACTTTAGTTACTCTCACATTCATCTGTTCCAGCTTTAGTTACTAGTTACTTTATTACTATCTCACATTCATCTGTTCCAGCTTTAGTTAATAGTTACTTTAATTACTGCCACATTCATCTGTTCCACTTTGAATACTAGTTACTTTGTTACTAGTTACTTTAGACCTCTTAATCATCTGTTCCAGCTTTAGTTACTATTACTTTAGTTACTCCACTACATTCATCTGTTCCAGCTTTAGTTACTAGTTACTTTAGTTACTCCCTCTACATTCATCTGTTCCAGCTTTTAGTTACTAGTTACTTTAGTTACTTCTACATTCATCTGTTCCAGCTTTAGTTACTAGTTACTTTAGCTACTCCACTACATTCATCTGTTCCAGCTTTAGTTACTAGTTACTTTAGCATTTCTACATTCATCTGTTCCAGCTTTAGTTACTAGTTACTTTACATCTCCACATTCATCTGTTCCAGCTTTAGTTACTAGTTACTTTAGTTAATCCGCTACATTCATCTGTTCCAGCTTAGTTACTAGTTACTTTAGTTATCTCCCTACATTCATCTGTTCCAGCTTTTAGTTACTAGTTACTTTAGTTACTCTACATTCATCTGTTCCAGCTTTAGTTACTAGTTTCTTTACATCTCACCACATTCATCTGTTCCAGCTTTAGTTACTAGTTACTTTAGTTACTAGTTACTTTAGTTACTCACTACATTCATCTGTTACAGTTTAGTTACTAGTTACTTTAGTTACTCCACTACATTCATCTGTTCCAGCTTTAGTTACTAGTTACTTTAGTTACTCCGCTACATTCATCTGTTCCAGCTTTTAGTTACTAGTTACTTTAGTTACTAGTTACTTTAGTTACTAATACTTAGCAATTCACTACATTCATCTGTTACAGCTTTAGTTACTAGTTACTTTAGTTACCTCATTACATTCATCTGTTCCAGCTTTAGTTACTAGTTACTTTTAGTTACTCCACTACATTCATCTGTTCCAGCTTTAGTTACTAGTTACTTTAGTTACTTCGCTACATTCACCTGTTACAGCTTTAGTTACTAGTTACTTTAGTTACTCCTCTACATTCATCTGTTCCAGCTTTAGTTACTAGTTACTTTAGTTATCTACATTCATCTGTTCCAGCTTTAGTTACTAGTTACTTTAGTTACTCCCCTACATTCATCTGTTCCAGCTTAGTTACTAGTTTCTTTAGTTACTTCTACATTCATCTGTTCCAGCTTTAGTTACTAGTTACTTTAGTTACTAGTTACTTTAGTTACTCGTACATTCATCTGTTACAGCTTTAGTTACTAGTTACTTTAGTTACTATTACTTTAGTTACTCCACTACATTCATCTGTTCCAGCTTTGTTACTAGTTACTTTAGTTACTCCACTACATTCATCTGTTCCAGCTTAGTTACTAGTTACTTTAGTTACTTCCACTACATTCATCTGTTCCAGCTTTAGTACTAGTTACTTTAGTACTCAACTACATTCATCTGTTCCAGCTTTAGTTACTAGTTACTTTAGTTACTCTACATTACATTCATCTGTCCAGCTTTAGTTACTAGTTACTTTAGTTACTTCGCTACATTCATCTGTTCTAGCTTTAGTTACTAGTTACTTTAGTTACTAGTTACTTTAGTTACTAGTTACTTTAGTTACTCGCACATTCATCTGTTACAGCTTTAGTTACTAGTTATTTTTATTCACTACATTCATCTGTTCCACGCTTTAGTTACTAGTTACTTTAGTTACTCCACTACATTCATCTGTTCCAGCTTTAGTTACTTTAGTTACTCCGCTACATTCACCTGTTACAGCTTTAGTTACTAGTTACTTTAGTTACTCCTCTACATTCATCTGTTCCAGCTTTAGTTACTAGTTACTTTAGTTACTCCGCTACATTCATCTGTTCCAGCTTTAGTTACTAGTTACTTTAGTTACTCCGCTACATTCATCTGTTCCAGCTTTAGTTACTAGTTACTTTAGTTACTCCACTACATTCATCTGTTCCAGCTTTAGTTACTAGTTACTTTAGTTACTAGTTAAATGTAGTTTATAAAATCTGATGTTTGATTCTAAAGTAAACTAGCCGACAATATAACGACCTACAAGTATTTTAATACTTTAACTACATTTTCCTGATGGTACTTACAGACTTTTACTTAAGTAACATTTTCACTGCAGGACTTTTACTGTAACAGAGTATTTTCACAGTGTAGTATTAGTACTTTTACTGCAGTAAAGGATCTGAATACTTCTGTCCACAGAGAGCGCCATCAACGAGAGTCTCCGTCTGTCCTCGGCCTCCATGAACATCCGCGTTGCTCAGGAGGACTTCAGTCTGCGGCTGGACGCCGAGCGCTCGCTGGGCGTCAGGAAGGGAGACTTCATCGCCCTGTACCCCCAGAGTATGCACCTGGACCCCGACATCTACGACCAGCCGCAGGTAGCACCCAGCAATCAACTAAAGTCCCATATTAAGCTGATTTTTTCCAACTCGTACTTGTTTTTCGGTTACTTCTTGTTTACACGCTCACAAATTCTGACTGCACATGGTCTGACTGCACATGGTCTGACTGCACATGGTCTGACTGCACATAGTCTGACTGCACATGGTCTGACTGCACATGGTCTGTCTGCACATAGTCTGTCTGCACATAGTCTGTCTGCACATAGTCTGTCTGCACATGGTCTGACTGCACATAGTCTGACTGCACATAGTCTGACTGCACATGGTCTGACTGCACATGGTCTGACTGCACATGGTCTGACTGCACATGGTCTGACTGCACATAGTCTGTCTGCACATAGTCTGTCTGCACATAGTCTGTCTGCACATGGTCTGACTGCACATAGTCTGACTGCACATAGTCTGACTGCACATAGTCTGACTGCACATAGTCTGACTGCACATGGTCTGACTGCACATGGTCTGACTGCACATGGTCTGACTGCACATGGTCTGACTGCACATAGTCTGACTGCACATAGTCTGTCTGCACATAGTCTGACTGCACATAGTCTGACTGCACATAGTCTGACTGCACATGGTCTGACTGCACATGGTCTGACTGCACATAGTCTGACTGCACATGGTCTGACTGCACATAGTCTGTCTGCACATAGTCTGACTGCACATAGTCTGTCTGCACATGGTCTGACTGCACATAGTCTGTCTGCACATAGTCTGTCTGCACATGGGATAACTGCACATGGTCTGACTGCACATAGTCTGTCTGCACATAGTCTGTCTGCACATAGTCTGTCTGCACATGGGATAACTGCACATGGTCTGACTGCACTACACACACAATTATAATAAAGTAGTAAACTGACGATTCATTTTACTTGCAGAAGGTTGTTGTTGTTGTATGGAAGCATGCTTGTTATTTGTTAGCACGTTGAAGAATAACACCAGTGTTAACAGTGTCTGTTGTCATATTTGTGCCAGTCGTTCCGAGTGGACCGCTACATTCAGGACGGCCGACTGAAGACGGACTTCTACAAAGACGGACAGAAGCTCAAGTACTACCTGATGCCGTTCGGCTCCGGTTCCTCCATGTGTCCCGGCCGGTACTTCGCCGTCAACGAGATCAAACAGTTCCTGTGTCTGCTGCTGCTCTACTTCGATCTGCAGCTGGAGGAGGATCAGAGCCGAGCCACGCAGGACCTGGGCCGGGCCGGGCTGGGCGTCATGCTGCCCGCCGCCGACGTTCGCTTCCGCTACAAACTGCACACGGTCTAACTGCAGTGTGTGTGTGTATGTCTGTGTCTGTCTGTGTGTGTGTGCGTGCGTGTGTGCTTTTTTTTTTTTTTTTTTTTACAGTTTTCAGTGATGATCCAGAATGAAAATCTGCAGAATTAAGCGGTCTGTTTTTTTCTGCTTTGGGTGGAGATGTGTTAGCATTCGGAGTTATATTTTGATCAGTTTAATTTGTTTTCAATCTGTAGAAAATGTGATCTCAAGTTAATTATCTCATGATCTCGAGAATTGGAAACACGGACGGCCTCGGCTTCAGTATAAAAAGTGATATTTTTTGCCTTGATGGTTTATGGTCTACTGGGAATATCTAGTCAGTCTTGGACTAAACCGTGCACTAGAGGGTGACAGTTGATTCCTGTGCACCTTATTTACTGTCCGGCATTTCATAATGTCATTATGTCTCTCACTGTGTATCGAGCCATTCTCTTATAGGAACAGCACATTATACCCAGGTGCAAATATGAAACTGAGCACTGACATCAGCCTATAAAAACAACACTAAACTGAACTTTCCAGTAACTTTAAAGGCACATTACAATGTTTTATGTTAATGTTTTAATCACTTGTGTAGTTTGTACAGATGTTTCTCTTTTGTCAATGGTACTACGGTCCAACATTTCGGTAAACCTAGTTGTTGTCTGTGTCTCTGGATCCTCTCCAGAAAGGTGCAGGGCATGTGTAGCCTAGCTTAGCACAAAGACTGAAAGCAAGAGGAAACTGCACAAACGCACACACACGCACGCACACACACACACACACACACACACGCACACGCACGCACGCATACACACACAAACACACACACACACGCACGCATACACACACACACAAACACACACGCGCACACACAGATGCACAAACACACACACACAAGCACGCACGCATGCACTCACACACACACATGCACGCTCACACACACCACACACACACACATGCACAAACACGCACATACACGCACGCACACACTCACACACACACATGCACGCTCACACACACCACACACACAAACATGCACGCACGCACACACACGCACGCACACACACACACGCACACTCGTCTCGTTACCGGCAGCTCTCAGAACGCTGCAGCCCGACAAGTTGCGAGAAGTTGCAAGTTTCATCCTTTTATATATGTCAATGGTTTCATCTCGTCTGGTCTCTTTGGTCTGAACGGGCTTTCCAGCACCGCGGTCCAGTACCTGCCTGCTAGACGCTAGATGGCCTCTGATACACGTGTCGCCTTAAACATGAGCACACAGTGCAGGCATGAAAAAACATTTGTTCAGCATTTAGTGACTCCGACGGCAGCTGTTAATAATTAACATCAGGACAATGAGACTTTATTTTTCTTATGATTAGTTTGAGGAAGTGTTCTAACGTGAATCCATGTCAGCATCCTGACTTACTGTATATAACTGTGAAGTTGTTCACACTTTAATGTAAAACATGCAGTTTGGTGTTAAACTCATGTCTTTTAATCTGTACTGATTTATGTAGACTATGTTCTTTGTTATTGAATATTCCTTTGACATTCAGGTGCCTTAGTGGTGACAGTCTGTGCAGGAAATCTGGAGCTCTAAGGTCACATTTTACATTTATTAGAGGGTAGTTTGGGGTTTTTGCAAACCTTGTTCCAACCCTATTTGGCTCTGCATTTGTGTCTAAGTGACTGATGTGAACAAAACTCTTTGAATTTGGTCCAGTTTTGAGGGAGAATGCTGGAACCGACAGCCGTGAACTGGGCTGCAATGCTAGCGCTAAACCCACCAGACTCCATGTAAATAATCAGGACTTTTAGCGTGTATAGAGCCAGCATATCTCCACCAGACTCCATGTAAATAATCAGGACTTTTAGCGTGTATAGAGCCAGCATATCTCCACATGTAAATGGGTGAATTAAGGGTTTATTTCAACCAAACCATAGTGGTGATTGTTGGAACAGTGGAAAGATGAACCAAGACGGCTTTTGATAGTTTTATTTAGTTTCTGTCCACTTTGAATGAAGTGTGTTTTACGATGATAAAAGTCCTGATTATTTACATGGAGTCTGGTGGAGATATGCTGGCTCTATACACGCTAAAAGTCCTGATTATTTACATGGAGTCTGGTGGAGATATGCTGGCTCTATACATGCTAAAAGTCCTGATTATTTACATGGAGTCTGGTGGAGATATGCTGGCCCTATACACGCTAAAAGTCCTGATTATTTACATGGAGTCTGGTGGAGATATGCTGGCTCTATACACGCTAAAAGTCCTGATTATTTACATGGAGTCTGGTGGAGATATGCTGGCTCTATACACGCTTAAAAGTCCTGATTATTTACATGGAGTCTGGTGGAGATATGCTGGCTCTATACACGCTAAAAGTCCTGATTATTTACATGGAGTCTGGTGGAGATATGCTGGCTCTATACACGCTAAAAGTCCTGATTATTTACATGGAGTCTGGTGGAGATATGCTGGCTCTATACACGCTTAAAGTCCTGATTATTTACATGGAGTCTGGTGGAGATATGCTGGCTCTATACACGCTCTAAAAGTCCTGATTATTTACATCGAGTCTGGTGGAGATATGCTGGCTCTATACCTAAAAGTCCTGTTTTACAGTCTGGTGGAGTTTGGTGATGGTGATTTTGGGGCTGTTTCATGTTAAACTAAAAGGATCTTACTCTTTAACTAAAAGGTCTATCTCTGTAGGGATCCATCCCATAATGTTGTCAGACACTTAGAATTATAATCTGAGTCTGTCAGCAGCAACAACAGAACTTTCAGTGGACGGAAACTAATTAACACTGGACCAAAGTCAAAGATTGTTGTTCCCATCAGTCACTTAGACACAGAAACATGAGATAATAGGATCCAGGTTCAAAAGGTTTGTCATGTTTGACACAGTACTGTTGTTGTTAAAGGTAGAAGGCTAGAAAGAATAGCCAAACATGTGAACTTGGCAGCATCCGACCAATGAGAATGTTTGTCTGTATTTGTGTGTCACTTTGTTTTGTTCAATACTTCTGTGTATAATGATACAGAGATTCTTCACTGAATTAACCCTGTGAAGCATCGTTGTAAAGATTTAAGAATAAACTAAATCATTTTTCACATGTGAAATGTGTTTCTTGTGTAAAGAATGTTAAAAAACATTGTCAGATATTTTATGTGTTCACATGCGTTATGGTTCTTGCTACGTGCTTTATTGTAGGCACAGTTGCACACACACACACACACAGACACACAGTGAGAGAGACGCACAGTCGCACACGCGCACATACACACACACACACACACACACACACAGACATACGTCACACGCACACACAGACACACAGACAGAGAGACAGTCGCACTCACACACACACATGCACACACACAGACACAACACACACACACACACACAGACAGACGCACATTCGCGCGCGCACACACACACACACACACAGAGAATTTACTGAACTTTTATAGACAAAATATTATCTTAAATTCACTGAATATAAGTCCAGCTGATTATACAGTACCTCCTTGTGTCAACGCTCATGAACGGGTTCGTATGATATCCTAAATTTAGCCAAGAAAAGGTGACTGTGAGCCGGGTAAAGCTTATGATCAACAATAACTTAGTTGCATTCCAACCGCTGACTGTAAATATTAATATTAACAGTCTATGATTCCAACACTGCATGTAAGTAGACCCAGGTGTGATTCCCCTCCCGTCCAGCAGGGGGCGGTGGCGCCACTGAGCGAAGCCGTCCAGCGTTCAACAACATGGGGAGGAAGTTCTAGCCAGAGACGGTTGAGCCAACGACAACAAACCGAGCCAGCGGGTGTCTGTCTGGAAGAACTGTTAGCTTTACTGGCCGGACTTTAGGTATTTAAACCACTCGTAATACATTCATTTGTGTACTTAATTGTATTATTGGTTTGAGCCTTTACTAATGCATTGCACAAATTGGCGGCAAAGCAAATCATTTAACGCTAGCTAGCTAGTTTGCAAAAAGCTAAACGTTAGCTTAGCACGCTTGCAAAGATTGAGGCAGAGTGGGTTGTTAATAAAGCTAAACCGGTGTGTATGCTGCTTTAAGCTATCTTAAGCTGCATGAAACGCAATTAAACTTTAGCTTTATAATATTCAATTTTCCACGTTTTTTAATTGTTCTTCTAGAACTGCAAGCCAGACTCAATTTAAAAAACAGACAATTTAAAGCGAGTGTCTTAATCAGCCACGCCATAGTACATTTGACATACCAGTAGGGTCTACTGCTGAAATAACCTTTTTCTGTCATTATTTCCATCCCGAATACCATGAAAGATTGTATTTATTCATAAAAAATAGTTACTCACTACATCATATTCGAGTATAATTCGTAGTTTAGAAACCCATGACATATTTAGATTTATGTATGGAGTTTGGTTGTGATTTAGTTTTTCTGAAGTCTGGCAGTAAACCATTGTTTTTGTTGCTTTGAACTCAAGACTAAGTAATATTTACCTTTTATTTTATTGTCGAGAACTGCAAGCCAAACTACATTTATAAAACAGACACTTTAAAGTGATTGTCTTTATCTGCCACGCCATACGACCTTTTCCAAATCCGAAAGGTCTGCTGCTGAAACCTTGTGTTACCTGCTCATTCGGTCATCTTTTCTGTCCCGAAAACGATTGTAGATTGTATTTATTAAAAAAAAAATTAACTCACGACATGACAGTCCACTATGATCCCTAGGTTAGCTAAGCAGGAAATGTACTGATTTGTGGGTGGAGTTTGGTTACTAAAAACATACAGCATTGGTTTACATCCCAAAAAACACTAGTGGCATTAAGTTTTAATACATTTTTATTTCTCAGATTAAAGGGTCTACAGAGGAGGAAACTCCCCGCCCGTCAGTCCTCCATGGCGGACGTCAAGAACTTCCTGTATGCCTGGCTTGGGAAAAAGAAGCTGACTCCCAGCTATGACATCCGAGCTGCAGGGAACAAAAACAGGCAGAAGTTTTTGTGTGAGGTGAGTTATCTGTCTGCACTGAACATCAGAATAGTTTAAAGGGGTAACTTTGTATGTGTTTTTGTCAAAGTGACTGTAGGGAACAACAGTCTTTGACATTGGTTCAGTATTAAAACGAAATCGCTGCTGTCGACACTCAGCCAAACAAGCTACAACCCTCCTTTGCATTCGCCTAATCCATATATATATATATATATATATATATATATATATGCTGGCTCTATACACGCTAAAAGTCCTGATTATTTACATGGAGTCTAAGTCCTGATTATTTACATGGAGTCTGGTGGAGATATGCTGGCTCTATACACGCTAAAAGTCCTGATTATTTACATGGAGTCTGGTGGAGTTTGGTGATGGTGATTTCGGGGCTGTTTCATGTTAAACTAAAAGGATCTTACTCTTTAACTAAAAGGTCTATCTCTGTAGGGATCCTTTCCATAATGTTGTCAGACACTTAGAATAATAATCTGAGTCTGTCAGCAGCAACAAACAGAACTTTTAGTGGACTCTAACTGCTGCTGAACATTAGTCCTGTAGGGTTACAGTACAGCTTGTTCTGGGGCTGCCTGGTTACAGCAATCTCGCTCAATACTGGACCAACTTCAAAGATTGTTGTTCCTATCAGTCACGTACACACAAAAAACATAGGAACATAGGGACCAGGTTAAACAAAAACAAAGGTCCCCTTTTTTTTGGTTCTTTAAGTTCTAAAGGTGTACATTTTCTAACCCTAAACTCTCCTCCGTCCAGGTCCGTGTTGACAGCTACAACTACATCGGGATGGGGAACTCCACCAACAAGAAGGACGCTCAGACAAACGCCGCCAGAGACTTCGTCAGCTACCTGGTCCGAACCGGGGAAATGAGCGCCGCGGAAGTCCCGGCTGTTGGGGTCAGCACACTTTTTATACATCCTCTAAACATCAACATCGCTTTGCGTGGTTGTGGTGATGGCGCGGTGGATATGACACATTCGATTCTTCCCACTGTGATCCATCAACCAATGTGTCCCTGAGCAAGACACTTAAGCCCTAGCTGCTCCAGAGGCGTGATACCTCTGACATATATAGCAATTCAAAGTCTCTTTGGATAAAAGCGTCAGCTAAATTACATGTAATGTAATAAATAGAGCTGCAACTATGAGTATCTTTGAGGGCCAGACACGTTTAGGTTATTCACATGCTGTTATTTAATCGTAAAAGTCAAGCATCTTCTATTGTATTATTGCATGTCTCATATAATCTCATAAAGACCCCAAAAAGTCAGCAAAAAAAGTAATCAAATCAAAGAAAAAACTAAAACATTGGGGGGAAAACGTCATAAAACGGGCCAAAAAACATTGGAAAAAGTGGCCAAAAGGTCAGAAAAAAGCTACAAAAACTATGTGGGCCAAAGTCTAGTGTGAACTTAAATTGATTTGCGGGCCGGATCAAAAATCTGGGGCCTTGAGTTTGACACGTGTGATGTAAAGACTTTGGACTTTGAGAAACTGGGATGGACATTTACAAAGTCTTTTAAAACTAGGAGATTTGAAAGAGTTTCAGGGATGTATAACATTGAAAATGATCATAAAAGACGAGTCGTAGACATCTCCGTTACGATTCTGACGCTGCATTTTTAAAAGCTCTGTCGGTAATAAGTTTATTGATTCAAACGTTGTTGAAAGGCTGAAGTCTCGTGTCTCTAGGTGAGCGCTCCAGGCGGCGACCAACCTGACGGAGGAAACGGGGGAGGAAACGGAGGAGGAAACGGAGGAGGAAACGGAGGCTTTGGATGCCTCCCTTCCAGCGGCCCCCTGCCGCCTCACCTTCTAGTCAAAACTGAACCAGGTATGACTGTCTCTCTCACACCGCCACTGTCCGTAACATAGAGCTGTCATCGGGCCTTAAAAGTTTGGCCCGACAAGGATATTTTGATTGACAGCTTTTTAAAAGCCTGAACCCGTTTACAGCCCGACATTATTCAAATGTGTGTACACACACACACACACACACACACACAACACACACACACTTGTTTTGGTGGAACATGTGTACGTTCAAAAGTAGTTTTACTCGTGCGACAGAAAACTCAGATTGGACAGATAGTCTAGCTAGCTGTTAGACAGACAGACAGACAGACAGACAGACAGACAGTCTAGCTAGCTGTCTGGATTTACCCTGCAGAGATCTGAGGAGCAGTCACTTCATAACGTTCCCATGGCAACAGGGGAAAATGGCTGCTCTTGTGTGAAGTAAACGCAACATTTTTCAACTTTCTGCTAAGATACAGTACAGGCCAAAAGTTTGGACACACCTTCTCATTCAATGCGTTTCCTTTTTATTTTCATGACTATTTACATTGTAGATTCTCACTGAAGGCATCAAAACTATGAATGAACACATATGGAATTATGTACTTAACAAAAAAGTGTGAAATAACTGAAAACATGTCTTATATTTTAGATTCTTCAAAGTAGCCACCCTTTGCTTTTTTTTTATTAATAAGAGAACAACTTCCACTAATGAACCCTGACAAAGCACACCTGTGAAGGTAAAACCATTTCAGGTGACTACCTCATGAAGCTCATTGAGAGAACACCAAGGGTTTGCAGAGTTATCAAAAAAAGCAAAGGGTGGCTACTTTGAAGAATCTAAAATATAAGACATGTTTTCAGTTATTTCACACTTTTTTGTTAAGTACATAATTCCATATGTGTTCATTCATAGTTTTGATGCCTTCAGTGAGAATCTACAATGTAAATAGTCATGAAAATAAAAAAACGAAACACATTGAATGAGAAGGTGTGTCCAAACTTTGGGCCTGTACTGTATTATGGGACTTTTTTGCAACGAAAATGCAGGGATTATGAAATCATGCAAGCACCGCATATTTTGTGCGGAAATCTGCAATTTATGCTGCGAAAGTGCAGCGTATTTGAAAAAATGCGCTTTTTGGAGGGACTGCCTAACATCCAGCGCCACCGGAGAAATCCCGGAAATAAAACCTTGTTGTTTAAACGAGATCTGAGAGAATGCCCCTAGAAACGCCCGCACCTAAACCATATACTGGCAGGAAACCCTGATTATGTGCTTGTACTATGTTGTTGTTGTTGTTAGAAGAGAGTGGTGGGCCGGTCCCGGGAGTCACTGGACTGGGCTACTCCGGAGGAGGAGGAGGAAGAGGAGGGGGAGGAGGAGGAAACTCTGGCTGGGGAAGAGGAGGAGGAGGAGGAGGAGGAGGGAGGAGGAGGAGGAGGAGGAGGGAGGAGGAGGAGGAGGAGGAGGAGGAGAAGAAGCTCAGTGGGAACGAGGAGCCAACCTGAAGGAGTACTACGCCCGGAGAGATGAACAGGAAGCCCAGGATGTAAGATACTTAGATTTCCAACAACCAGGGCCTGAAGACAGCTGACTGTAATCAGACTCTAACTGTTCAACATGTTTTAAAACGCCCATATTATGCTCGTTTTCAGGTTCATAACTGTATTTTAAGGTTGTACCAGAATAGGTTTACATGGTTTAATTATCTAAAAACACCATATTGTTGTTGTACTGCACAGCTCTCTCTCACTGCTGCAGATCCTCTTTTCACCTGGTTTCTGTTTTAGCTACAGAGTGAGACCTCTTTTCTTCTTCTTCTTCTGTACTATCTTTGATTGCACTCACACATGCTCAGTAGCTCAGATCGTAGATGATGTCAGCTAGCTAACTCTAGAGACAGTAAAAGAAAGCCTGTTTCTCCAACTTCAGTCAGTTCCAAGGCAGGATCAGCTGGGAGACTTCTTCTAAACCAGGGAGCACATGGAAGTAGTTCTTTTGGAGATTATGGTGAACTAGTGTGTGTTGTAGCAGCGCTTTGCTATTGAGAACGAGGTAGCATGCTAACGTTAGCCACTAACAGCATGGATGTTTTTTTTTCCAAAGTTTGTATGTGTGTGTGTCATAATATGGGCACTTTAAACCACTGAAATAAATCTTTTGTCATCGCTGCAGACTCTGGAGTCAGAGGAGGTGGACCTGAACGCTAATCTCCATGGCAACTGGACGCTGGAGAACGCCAAGGCGCGTCTGAACCAGTTCTTCCAGAAGGAGAAAACCAGAAAACCGCAAGCTACAAACGCCAAATGGACGGACACGACAGGTTTGGGACTCAGAACAACAGGTTTGGATCAGAACAACTGGAAGCACAAACCCTGCCTGATGGGGTCACACATTTTTTTTTTTTTTTTTTTTTTTTTTTTTTTTTTTTTTTTTTTGTTTGTGTGTGTGTGTGTGTTGTGTGTGTGTGTGTGTGTGTGTGTGTGTGTGTGTGTGTGTGTGTGTGTGTGTGTGTGTGTGTGTGTGTGTGTGTCAGGATGTTCCTGTGTGTTTTTCTGCCTGACTGCTGTAAACCCAGAGACCTCCGGCGTGTGTCGACTACACCAGAGAGATCTCACTGTTTGAATATTATTATTATTATTATTATATATAATCTAACAAAGCTGAGAGACAGACACCGGCTAAATCCTGGTTTTAATACCGTGTTTTGGTCCAGGGCACCCACAGGCTCTTTAAAGTATTTAAAGAAAGTCCTCAATTGGAGTATAAAAAAAAAGCATCAAAAACTTTGGAAGAGGAGACAACATTTTTTGAAGGAAAAGCGACAAACGGTTCTCAAACACAGTCCTGTTAGGCCGGCCACACACCGGCTGCGTGGTGTTTTCTACGTCTTTCCCCACCAGAAAGGTGTCTGACGCGGCGCTGCTGCTGCTGCTAGCCTCGTCTGGACACATGGATGTTTCCCATAAACATAAATATATACTGATCTGATTACAGCTAAGACAACGTCTGCAGTATTGACGGCTAAATAGGCTCCAGAATATTTCCTTCTGGATTGACAGGTGCAACTACATTCATATATTCTGCATTTATATCAAAACCTCAAGACTTTCAAACATCAACATGTCATTTATTAATATGTTTTAGTGTCTAAATGACATATAAACATCTTTTCCTGTTCTATGTTGTCTGGTAACTCTTCCAACACGCTGGCGTGTGGCGTGAAAAATAGACCTTAGCCAACATTTAGCTGGTGTTGTTGGGTATTAAGATCTTGAGTGAGTTTCCTGTCTGGTCAGGGAACACAGCGGTGACGCCAGAACTCCCAACCACACTGAAGGAAGACACGGGACAGCGTTTAGGTTCAGACTAAAGCTGTCCCATGGGTGCAGCTCGGTGGAGGCTGGTTGTGAGTTCTGGTGTCGCTGTGTTTCCCCGCAGGGCAGACAAACTGAGCTGTCGATTGGTGTTTCTAAATCTCAAGTCTGGCAGAAAAACCCACAGGCTTCCTCCTGACGGAGAGAGAGAGAGACAACACCTGGCAGGTGAGTTCATGGCTTCGGTGACCACAGGCTTGTTGTCGCTTTGATTTGGAAAAAGCGTGGAGGAGGAAGTGAAGCTGCCATGTTTGTTTTTTGTGTCTGCAGAAGCTTCATAGCGGAGATGCAGCTGTTTGTCAGACAGCTCGGCAGAAGTAAGACTCTCAGATACTCCTCATCCAAATATACTTTGATTATATTATAATATACACATTGTCTCTGTAAAGTAAAGTAAAATATTACCACTTTTTGTCTTAAAATATTAATGTTTGTGTGTCTGGCTCTGTGTTTGTGTGTGTCTCTTTGTGTGTGGGTCTGTCTGTCTGTGTGTGTGTGTGTCTTTGTGTGTCTGTGTGTGGGTGTGTCTGTCTGTCTCTGTATCTGTGTGTGTCTGTCTGTCTGTCTGTGTGTGTGTGTGTGTGTGTGTGTCTGTCTGTCTGTCTGTGTGTGTGTGTGTGTGTGTCTTTGTCTGTGTGTGTGTGGGTGTGTCTGTCTGTCTCTGTATCTGTGTGTGTGTGTCTTTCTGTGTGTGTGTGTGTGTCTTTCTGTGTGTGTGTGTGTCTCTCTGTGTGTGTGTGTGTCTGTGGGTCTGTCTTTGTGTGTGTTTGTGTGTGTGTGTGTTTCTGTGTGTGTGTGTGTGTGTGTCTCTGTCTGTGTGTGTGTGTGTGTGTGTGTGTCTGTATGTCTGTCTTTGTGTGTGTCTCTCTTTGTGCGTGTGTGTCGGTGTCTCTCTCTGTGTGTCTGTGGGTCTGTCTTTGTGTGTGTCGGTAGATCGGCAAAGTTCGGTTCCAACGCTCCCGGCGGTCCACGATGCGGTGACCGCTCAGCTCTGCAGCCCCGTCTCCTACCGCAGCGCCTGGTACTAAAGGTACTCCGGTACGGGTTAACCAAGAAGAAGGAGGAAAACGGCGGTGCGCGCCGCCCGCTGTTTTAACAACCACAAACCGCTTCCGTTTCTTTTTTGTAGATGTTTGACGTTGGGTTTTGTGTTGTTTTTGTGTCCAGCTGGAGCCGTTTGACGTCAGTGTGTCTGCAGACCTGCAGCAGCAGCTGGCCGCCGTCGTCCAGGAACTCGGAGTCCACATCCCCCCACCGGTGAGTCTACCGAGACACCAAAACTCATCCATGTGTAGATATCAAGTTTCGCCGGTCCGGTGTAGGAGGCTAACGGCAGAAACTAGGGCTGTGCAATTAATCTAAATATAATCGTGATTATGATTTCGGCTCCCAATGATCACAAAAACAGAATAATCGAGAAAAACTATAATTTAGCTCATTACGTTTTAAAAGTAAACTCTTATTTTCTCTCGTGTTCTGAATGAAGAAATAAAGTTTAAATAGGAAAAGTATTTTGGCAAATTTCACAGTGTGTTTACTGTTGATTTATTTAACTTGTCCCACTGTTTTTTAAGTTCAATAATTGCAACATCTTTCCAGAAGTCAATGAGTAATTGTGTTAAATTATTGTGATTTCAATATTGACCAAAATAATCGTGATTATATTATTTTCCATAATCAAGCAGCCCTAGCAGAAACACACCGCTCGCTGAAGCGCCGTGAAGCTCACCTTTTTTATTTTGCAGTGGATGTTATCCAATCTGTACGGCCACATAGGCTGTGATCAGGCGTAGGTAGGGATGTAACGCTATAAAAATGTAACCTCACGCTTATAGTGACCAAAATGATCACCTTTTTTGGTATTATCGCGGTATTTTATGTACTTCCGTTTACTTTGTTGAGAATTGCTCTCTAAACCCTGTTTCTTGTGAAGTAAGTAAGTAAAGTTTATTCCTAGAGGACATTGAAACACAGTTTAAGCTGACCAAAATGCTGTACAAACAAGCACTAAGGTGCTGGATTAACCCTTGTTTTGTCACAAAGTGTGTTCAATATGTTCAGAAAGCACTGATAGGCCTACACACAAGCTGAAATAGTTTCAAAAAGTGTAACAGTGTTTATTATATTACAAAAATCTAGGCAAAACCTTATCAAAAGTGCAACAATTTGATGTTAAAAGTCCAACTTTTAACATCAAAGGAACAAGTGTTCAGCATGTAAACAGCAGCTGTCCTTGGGCATTCTTATAATAACCTAAATATGCCCATGCTTCAGACTCGGTCCTCTTAGAGGGCTGATAAATGTCCTGAGCGCTGGCATCTCCTCCTTCCACCATGATTCCAACTTCAACAAACGCACGTTATAGGCTACGCAGGGCGCCCGCACGGCCACTTCAGGAGACTCAGATCTGGGAAGGATTAAACACACGGTTTCCACACCGTGGTAAGAATTAGGGCTGCCATCTCTTAGTCGTTTTGGTCTTAGTCGACTAAGATTTCTTTAGTCGATTAGTAATTTTTTATGCTTATTCATGCTTAATTATTTATTTCCAAGAAACTTCTGAGCACATTTATGGTAAACACAAGATTTAAAGTGGTGCTTTTGCAGGATTAATTGTGGAGAAACTCAGTTTTACAGATGGTTAATTAACTACATTTATATTGTGCTTTTCTAGTCTTAACCACCTCTCAAAGCGCACAGCTCTGTCAATTCAATCAATTAATCGATTAGTCGACAAAATCGTATGTGTTAGTCGACTAAGAATTTCTTTAGTCGAGGACAGCCCTAGTAAGAATGATATTTTAAATGAAAACGATAATTGTTATCGACAACATTTTTATCGTGATTTACCGTTAGAGCGGTAATCGTTACACCCCTAGGGTTAAATCTAGGGGCGGCTGCGTTCTGCGATTGTTTTGGCATCTCAAGTTTGTTTGCAAGATTTTTGTGGTTGTTGTGTATAGGCGTAATTTATGGGGGGTTACAACAGTTTTTGGAGGGTTTGTTGCCTTTTTTCGGAAAGAATTGACAATTTTTGTTGCTTATTTCTACATTTGTCGCCTTTTTTGTAATTTTTTTTTTTTCCGACCATGTGGTTGGTGTTTTTGATGTTTTTGTCAATCCATGCAGACATGTCCCGGGACCTCCCTACATAGTTGGAGATCTCAAACCCCCAATGTTAAACCCAAACCCTAAATCGTATAGGTCTTAAACTTCATTCATAATGGTCTTAAAAAGTCTTACATGTGACTTTGTAAAACCTGCAGGAACCCTGATCTAAGTGGTGGTTCTGATGTTTCTCTCTGTGACTGTAATGTTGAGTGTGTAACTGGGTTCATGTGGTCCCGTCCAGCCTACAGACCCCTCCTGCAAAGTGTCTCTGGTTCAGGGCAAGATGGCAACATTTGAGCCGTCCCAGCGCCAGAGCGGAGCAGGGGTCGTCCCGTGGTCGCCTCCCCAAGTCAACTGGAACCCCTGGACCAGCAGCAACATCGACGAGGGACCGCTGGCCTTCGTGAGTCTTTGTCCTTCAACTTTAAATACAGGAGACTAGGAGGGCTGGGCAATATATCGCTATTAGGGGTGTGACGATACATCATTCAGAATCAGAAAAAGGTTTTATTGCCACAATAAGTACACTTATGTGGAATTTGCCTCGGTGAAAGGTGCTTACATAAACAAACATATTAAATGAACTCACAGACTTATCGGGACTTTGTCTTATTCCCCGTATCCCCCAGAGTTGGATAAGTCCATACATACCCTTCTCATCTCATCTGACGCCCCCACCGCTAGCCTAGCTTAGCACAGATCCTGGAGGTAACCGGCTCCATCTAGCCTAGCTTAGCACAGATCCTGGAGGTAACCAGCTCCATCTAGCCTAGCTTAGCACAGATCCTGGAGGTAACCAGCTCCATCTAGCCTAGCTTAGCACAGATCCTGGAGGTAACCAGCTCCATCTAGCCTAGTTTAGCACAGATCCTGGAGGTAACCAGCTCCATCTAGCCTAGCTTAGCACAGATCCTGGAGGTAACCAGCTCCATCTAGCCTAGTTTAGCACAGATCCTGGAGGTAACCAGCTCCATCTAGCCTAGCTTAGCACAGATCCTGGAGGTAACCAGCTCCATCTAGCCTAGCTTAGCACAGATCCTGGAGGTAACCAGCTCCAGCCTAGCCGTTTAGCACAGATCCTGGAGGTAACCAGCTCCATCTAGCCTAGCGCACAGATCCTGGAGGTAACCGGTTCCATCTAGCCTAGTTTAGCACAGATCCTGGAGGTAACCGGTTCCATCTAGCCTAGCTTAGCACAGATCCTGGAGGTAACCGGTTCCATCTAGCCTAGTTTAGCACAGATCCTGGAGGTAACCAGCTCCATCTAGCCTAGTTTAGCACAGATCCTGGAGGTAACCAGCTCCATCTAGCCTAGTTTAGCACAGATCCTGGAGGTAACCAGCTCCATCTAGCCTAGCTTAGCACAGATCCTGGAGGTAACCGGTTCCATCTAGCCTAGTTTAGCACAGATCCTGGAGGTAACCGGTTCCATCTAGCCTAGCTTAGCACAGATCCTGGAGGTAACCGGTTCCATCTAGCCTAGTTTAGCACAGATCCTGGAGGTAACCAGCTCCATCTAGCCTAGTTTAGCACAGATCCTGGAGGTAACCAGCTCCATCTAGCCTAGCTTAGCACAGATCCTGGAGGTAACCAGCTCCATCTAGCCTAGCTTAGCACAGATCCTGGAGGTAACCAGCTCCATCTAGCCTAGTTTAGCACAGATCCTGGAGGTAACCAGCTCCATCTAGCCTAGTTTAGCACAGATCCTGGAGGTAACCGGTTCCATCTAGCCTACTGCTCCCCATAAGTGACAAAATAACGCCAACATGTTCCTATTTCCATGTTGTGATTTGTAGAGTCACAGTGTGAACAAATAACAAGGTCACATGACACACAGCCATCTTCTAACCGTATACACACTGGGAACTATATTCTCAGAAGAAGAAGCACTGCTACTCTCTGCGCCTCACCACGGGTCTTCTCAGGTGCTGCAAGCAATTCACTCCGCCCAAGTAGCAGAAGTAGCAGTGCTTCACCTTCTGAGAATATAGTTCCCAGTATGTAGAAGATGGTTAGAAGATGGCTGTTCCAATGTTATGGATGAAAAGCCCCAGATTCAGCCTAAAACAGTGGTATCTGTATCGGCGAGTACTGGCGTTTATGCACCGATCTGATACTTAATTTATCTCTGAAGAAAATCTGCTTTAAAGGAGTTTATTTAAGTTATTTTTCCGTTATGACTTGCTGTCGAACGGGGCCGTAAAAGAAAGTTCTGTGTCGTTTATTGTTTGTGTTTGTTCATGTTTTACAAAGGAAAATAAGTATTGAATTCCAGCACTACGCTGAGTGAGTGTGATGTCATAACCCTGAGATATATTTCTCCGTGTCCTCTGCAGTGCACGCCGGAGCAGATCAGTGGCGAGCTGCACGACGAGCTGATGCACCAGCTGGAACACGATGAAAACCTGCAGAAGGTGAGTCTGGTTTAAGGCTGCACAACGTATCGGTTTGTTAGCGTCATCGCGATATCACCTGGCTCAATAAACACATCCCGAAAGGCTGCGACACATCGCAAAAACACACTCAGACTTTTTGTGTTGGTTGAAAGAAAATATCAGCAGAAAACTGCACTTTAAAATGTAACTGTCGTTCTTATTTTAGTGCTGCCTTTAAGGTTCAATTTATATTTGTTGTGTGTGTGTGTGTGTGTGTGTGTGTGTGTGCGCGCGAATGTGTGTGTGTGTGTGTGTGTGTGTGTGTGTGTGTGTGTGTGTGTGTGTGTGTGTGTGTGCGCGCGCGAATGTGTGTGTGTGTGTCGGCAGGATATTGATGTGTGTGTTTTGTGTTTCAGGCGTTTTGCTTCTCATTCTTATTCTCCTTTTATTTTTAAAGTTCTGTAAAAACTATGTATATATATAAGTATATGTATAACTACGTATGCTGGGATTGGCTCCAGCCCCCCCACGACCCTGTGCGCAGGATAAGTGGTTGACGATGGATGGATGGATGGATGTAAAAACTAAACCGTAATGACTACGAAATGTACATTTTGTGCAGCTATAAACAACTTAACTTATATTCCCTTTATATTAAAGTATTTGGGCATCAATGTATTAATGATGTCAGAGTTCAACACTCGGGGCCGGGGGAAAGTAAATACAACATCCCAGCCACCCGATGGAACATCCTCGTATCATAAATGACGTTGTTATCTGTTAAATGATTTGATTTAAATGTGCCGTTGGCCAATCAGGAATTAAGTGGACGCTTTTGATGCTTTTTTCTTTTACTATTTAGAATTTTTTTCTAACCTTTGTTCTTTTGTTTTATCAAATTGTGACTGTTTTTCTAAGTTTTTTAAATATTGACTTATATAATAACTATTTCACTTGCTGACCGAAGTAGAAAAAAAACTTACTGTGATCTGTGGATGTTTTAGGTCTTAAAGCTGGTGCTGTGTGAAGGGTTAGGGTCAGGTTCTTTAACGCTGATCTGTGGATGTTTTAGGTCTTAAAGCTGGTGCTGTGTGAAGGGTTAGGGTCAGGTTCTTTAACGCTGATCTGTGGATGTTTTAGGTCTTAAAGCTGGTGCTGTGTGAAGGGTTAGGGTCAGGTTCTTTAACGCTGATCTGTGGATGTTTTAGGTCCTAAAGCTGGTGCTGTGTGAAGGGTTAGGGTCAGGTTCTTTAACGCTGATCTGTGGATGTTTTAGGTCTTAAAGCTGGTGCTGTGTGAAGGGTTAGGGTCAGGTTCTTTAACGCTGATCTGTGGATGTTTTAGGTCCTAAAGCTGGTGCTGTGTGAAGGGTTAGGGTCAGGTTCTTTAACGCTGATCTGTGGATGTTTTAGGTCCTAAAGCTGGTGCTGTGTGAAGGGTTAGGGTCAGGTTCTTTAACGCTGATCTGTGGATGTTTTAGGTCCTAAAGCTGGTGCTGTGTGAAGGGTTAGGGTCAGGTTCTTTAACGCTGATCTGTGGATGTGTTTCAGATCCTGGGGGAGCGCGAGCAGCTGCCAGTCAAACAGTTTGAGGAGGAGATCATGGCCGCCGTGGAGAACAACGCCGTAGTGATCATCAGAGGAGCCACGGGCTGCGGTAAAACCACCCAGGTCCCTCAGTACATCCTGGACAGCTTCATTAAGAGAGGCAAAGCCTCCGACTGCAACATCGTGGTCACCCAGGTAACGGAACCAGGCCGAAAACAAACAGCCAAGTTACAAGTTTTATTCATTTGTTTTACCTAAAAAGATCCATTTCTCTGTTTGTTCATCTCACTTCAATTGTATTGCTGCAAAATCAGATTGTCAAGCAGACAGACTGACCAACACATATATCATAAAAGATCCATACTTGGCGTCTGAGTATCGATACATTATTGCCACAGAAAATATTGCGATACTATGCTGTATCGATTTCCCCCCCCCCACCCCTAATAGACAAGTAAAATGACACAACCACTATTCCAGATTATGACAACTGGCAGGTTGATGGCATGAGAAAAACATAACCCAAGGACCATACGCAGTAGACACAGGTGAAAGTGCATATAGACACACATTAGAACGCATCAACAACACATAAGCATTAAGACAAACTTTTGGGGAAATGCCTGAATACTTCTTCCACCAGCTGAGATGACCGTTGACTGACGCTCAGCTGCCCGTTGATGTGTGTTTCCTGTTTCCTCCCTGCAGCCCAGAAGGATCAGCGCCGTGTCGGTGGCCGAGCGAGTCGCCTACGAGAGAGCCGAGGACATCGGGAAGAGCTGCGGCTACAGCGTCCGCTTTGAGTCCATCCTGCCTCGGCCGCACGCCAGCGTCCTCTTCTGCACCGTCGGTACGTAAACAGACTCCCAACGGCAGCGCCGATTCTCACCAGGGGTTACGATTTAAACCGGATTATCATCGAGATAGGAAAGGATCGATACTGGGCTGAAGATTTATAGTGACTCAAATGAGTGTGTGTGTGTGTGTGTGTGTGTGTGTGTGTGTGTGTGTGTGTGTGTGTGTGTGTGTGTGTGTGTGTGTGTGTGTGTGTGTGTGTGTGTGTGTGTGTGTGTGTGTGTGTGTGTGTGTGTGTGTGTGTGTGTGTGTGTGTGTGTGTGTGTGTGTGTCGCACTTCAGCCTCTTGTGGCACAAATGTGCATTACAACAACAAACAAAAATGTTTTCACCCATTTACACAGATGAAATCTTTGTGTGTGTGTGTCTCTCTTTGTGTGTGTGTGTTTGTGTGTGTGTCTGTGTGTGTGTGTGTGTGTGTCTCTTTGTGTGTCGGCAGGATATTGATATGTGTGTTGGTTGTGTGTGTGTCTCTTTGTGCGCGTGTGTGTCTCTTTGTGTGTCAGCAGGATAGTGATATGTGTGTTGGTTGCGTGTGTGTGTCTCTGTGTGTCGGCAGGATATTGATGTGTGTGTGTGTGTCTCTTTGTGCGTGTGTGTGGGCAGGATATTGATGGATGTGTGTGTGTGTGTGTGTGTGTGTGTGTGTGTGTGTGTGTGTCTCTTTGTGCGTGTGTGTGGGCAGGATATTGATGTGTGTGTGTGTGGGCAGGATATTGATGGATGTGTGTGTGTGTGTGTGTGTGTGTGTGTGTGTCTCTTTGTGCGTGTGTGTGGGCAGGATATTGATGTGTGTGTGTTTTTTGTTTCAGGCGTCTTGCTGCGGAAGCTTGAAGCAGGAATCCGAGGCATCAGTCACGTTATCGTTGATGAGATCCACGAGAGAGACATCAACGTGAGTTCACACGTTACACAGATCCCAAAACGTTTCCATATCGGTTCCAATACCGTGACATCGATACAGCTTCCTGAACAGAACTTTTTTTGATACAGATTTGATAAAATCCATTTTAACAAAAAAGAAATTACAACATTACGGCACAAATCTTTTAGTTGTGTTTCTCTCTGTGTAACTTTAGACAGCCAATCCCAAACATTATTAGATCTTGGTAGAAGCATGCTACGTGCTGATTGGCTCACTGACCCTGATGAGATTCTTAGTTGTTGAAGTATGGTATTGAATGACGAGGCTTTTTTCGATACTCGATACAAAGGAGGCAATTATTTCGGTGCCTAAAAAGTGTTGAATTTGGTACCCAGCCCTACTGTTAAAGTGTTGTGTGTTGTCTGACCCTGTGTGTGTGTGTGTGTGTGTGTGTGTGTGTGTGTGTGTGTGTGTGTGTGTGTGTGTGTGTGTGTGTGTGTGTGTGTGTGTGTGTGTGTGTGTGTGTGTGTGTGTGTGTAGACTGACTTCCTGATGGTGGTCCTCCGAGACGTGATCCAGGCTTACCCGGAGGTCCGCGTCATCCTCATGTCGGCCACCATCGACACCACCATGTTTAAAGAATACTTCTTCAACGCTCCCATCATCGAGGTGTTCGGACGCACCTTCTCTGTCCAAGGTACCTCCCACATCTCTCACCTTCTCTGTCCAAGGTACCTCCCACATCTCTCACCTTCTCTGTCCAAGGTACCTCCCACATCTCTCACCTTCTCTGTCCAAGGTACCTCCCACATCTCTCACCTTCTCTGTCCAAGGTACCTCCCACATCTCTCACCTTCTCTGTCCAAGGTACCTCCCACATCCCTCACCTTCTCTGTCCAAGGTACCTCCCACATCTCTCACCTTCTCTGTCCAAGGTACCTCCCACATCTCTCACCTTCTCTGTCCAAGGTACCTCCCACATCTCTCACCTTCTCTGTCCAAGGTACCTCCCACATCCCTCACCTTCTCTGTCCAAGGTACCTCCCACATCTCCCACCTTCTCTGTCCAAGGTACCTCCCACATCTCTCACCTTCTCTGTCCAAGGTACCTCCCACATCTCTCACCTTCTCTGTCCAAGGTACTTCCCACATCTCTACCTTCTCTGTCCAAGGTACCTCCCACATCTCTCACCTTCTCTGTCCGCGGTACCTCCCACATCCCTCACCTTCTCTGTCCAAGGTACCTCCCACATCTCTCTACCTTCTCTGTCCAAGGTACCTCCCACATCCCTCACCTTCTCTGTCCAAGGTACCTCCCACATCTCTCACCTTCTTGTCCAAGTACCTCCCACATCTCTCACCTTCTCTGTCCAAGGTTACCTCCCACATCTTCACCTTCTCTGTCCAAGGTACCTCCCACATCTTCACCTTCTCTGTCCAAGGTACCTCCCATATCTCACCTTCTTTGTCCAACATCTCTCTCATTCTCTGTCCAAGGTACCTCCCACATCTTCACCTTCTCTGTCCAAGGTACCTCCCACATCTTACTTCTCTGTCCAAGGTACCTCCCACATTCTCACCTTCTCTGTCCAAGGTACCTCCCACATCTCTCACCTTCTCTGTCCAAGGTACCTCCCACATCTCTCACCTTCTCTGTCCAACATCTCTCACCTTCTCTGTCCAAGGTACCTCCACATCTCTCACTTTCTCTGTCCAAGGTACCTCCCACATCTCTCAACTTCTCTGTCCAAGGTACCTCCCACATCCCTCACCTTCTCTGTCCAAGGTACCTCCCACATCCCTCACCTTCTCTGTCCAAGGTACCTCCCACATCCCTCACCTTCTTCTATCTATGGGAGGTCGCAGATTCCTCAAATAAACTGTCCAAGGTACCTCCCACATCCCTCACCTTCTCTGTCCAAGGTACCTCCCACATCTCTCACCTTCTCTGTCCAAGGTACCTCCCACATCTCTCACCTTCTCTGTCCAAGGTACCTCCCACATCTCTCACCTTCTCTGTCCAAGGTACCTCCCATCCCTCACCTTCTCTGTCCAAGGTACCTCCCAATCCCTCACACTTCTCTGTCCAAGGTACCTCCCACATCCCTCACCTTCTCTGTCCAAGGTACCTCCCACATCCCTCACCTTCTCTGTCCAAGGTACCTCCCACATCCCTCACCTTCTCTGTCCAAGGTACCTCCCACATCTCTCACCTTCTCTGTCCAAGGTACCTCCCACATCTCTCACCTTCTCTGTCCAAGGTACCTCCCACATCTCTCACCTTCTCTGTCCAAGGTACCTCCCACATCCCTCACCTTCTCTGTCCAACATCTCTCACCTTCTCTGTCCAAGGTACCTCCCACATCTCTCACCTTCTATTCTTGTATTTCACCTTTACTTTTCACAGCTCCCAGTATGGCGTTGTTAGCTCCGGGGAGGCTTGTTTGTTGTGAAGATAAACTCGTTAAGTGCGTACGTGTGTGTGTGTGTGTGTGTGTGTGTGTGTGTGTGTGTGTGTGTGTGTGTGTGTGTGTGTGTGTGTGTGTGTGTGTGTGTGTGTTAGTCTAACGTGTGTGTGTGTGTGTGTGTGTGTGTGTGTTAGCTAAGGTGTGTGTGTGTGTGTTAGTTACGTGTGTGTGTGTTAGTCTAACGTGTGTGTGTTTTTTTCTGTGTGCGTGTGCGTGCTGCGGTGTGTGTGTGGTTTTGTGTGTTAGTTAAAGGTGGTACGGCGTTTACAAAACCCACAGTTCGGTTCATATCACGGTTTTATGGTCACGGTTTTCGGTTCTCGGCGGGTTTTGTTATTTTTTTTAATTTTTAACACCCAGAAATATACTTAACCGTATTTTTTATATATATATATATATATATATATATATATATATATATATATATATATATATATATATATATATATATATATATATAGCTTAATTATCCACAATAAAGGATACATTATTAAATAATAGTTATATCTGGAATCAGGCACAAACTGAATTTGACTTTATGCCCATTATTGGGACCATCTCTGAGGAAAGCGAGGTGAGATGTTGATACAGCAAGAGGGAAGACTGTGATGATTTCAACAAGCTTTTCATTTATTTAGCAAAAAAAGTAGAATATGTATTGCCATCTACAGGAACTTATGTGCCTATTTAGCACACGAAGATTGAATTATTACAGAATATCAATTGAAATAACTTGCATTTATCATACTGCCAACTTCAGTGTAGCTCTTACAAAAATGTTATACCTTTAAAAGAAAAAGAGAGGAACTCTTAAAGCTCCGTCTTTTGAATAAGTCAGAATACGTTAAACATAAAAAAGCATTATATCATTTAAAAAATAATAAGGAAAGAATAAAACTACTCTGGCTGAGTTTTCCAAGTAACCTTACCAAAAAGGCTCAGGATGCTGCAAATGTTGGTATAATATGAAAATAGTTGGTGGATTTAAGACAAAAAATAATACTTTATTGAATAAATCAAATTTGAACATGTCTGTCAGTGGCTGGTTGATCTTTAGCCTACAGTGTTACCTGGCCTGTCTGGGACACATTTATACGGTTTGATAAAGTATTTATTGGACTTTAACTTATCATTGCACTTACAATAACGAGCGTAGCTGTCCTCAATTTAGGTCCTTGTGTACGTCTCCTCTCTGTTTTTTCCTGCATCCAACTTGTGTGTTTGTGTGTGTGCGTGCGTCAGTCGCGGGGGGAACGTAGTGGCCCCGCCCGCTGCAGAGCCGATAGGATTGAAACAGCAGGGCTGCGCTTCAGCTGCGTTTAGAGTGGGGGAAAAAAGTTACAGCGTACATTGATGTTAAAATGTATACAGGTTGGCAGGACGGTCTGAAATGTTTTGCACGGTCTTTCGCTCTACGTTTTATTGGTAACTTGTCCACACCTTCTGCTTTTGCGCGAAAGGGAAACACACTGTCTCATACGGGCAGCTGACAGGAACGAGGACACATTGCACATGCGTCGAACCGTGCGGCTCAGATGTTTTTTCATGAACCGTACCACCCCTAGTGTTAGTCTAACGTGTGTGTTTGTCTGTAGTTTTGGGAAGAGAGAGTTTGGCAATACTGGTGAAGCAAGAAAGGGAGAGACGAGAGAGAGAGATTTGCCAATTTAAGCCCTGGTTGTAACTCATTCTTTGCATTAAAAACAGAGTATTTCCTGGAGGATTCCATCCAGATGACCAACTTCGTCCCTCCGCCGATGGACCGCAAGAGGAAGGATAAAGACGAGGAAGGAGGAGGAGGAGAGGATGATGTAAGCAACCTTTCTTCTGCTGCCACTGTAAAGAAAACTCTCTCTGCACAGTAGGGCTGTGCGATATGGCCTACAAAAAAGAATCTCTGATTTTTTTCACAAAACTTTCCCCGGTGCCATCAGGGAAACACTTATTGAACCCTGAGTTCTCAGTTTTCCTGGTCAGCTTTTGTAGCGATTTGGTACATTCGTGACCCAACTAGGGATGTAACGATTACCGGTGTAACGGTAAACCAGGATAAAAATGTTGACGATAACATTTAGCATTTTCATTTAAAATATCATTATTATCACGGTGGATTACCACGGTGTGGAAACCGTGTGTTTAATCCTTCCCAGCTTCATCCGAGTCTCCTGAAGTTGCCGTGCAGGCGCACTGCGTAGCCTACAATGTGTGTTTCTTAGTCAGGCGCACTGCGTAGCCCAGAGATCTTCAGAGTCACTGCACGGGGGCCTTCAAATTATTGTCAATTTTTGAATGTTTTTTTTTTTCAAAAATGTAATGTCTTAACATGAATCCAACATATTATTAGTGAATATAAATCCCCACTGATAAGCTTACTGGCCTATAGGTAAGGATGTCACTAAGGCTATCCACAGATCCAGTTCATCCTAAGGATTCACTGTGCCACATGTACATTAAAACTTAAAAAAATGTATAATGTCATGCCAACAATTATTTTAATAGCTTACTATTTTATGCACTAAAAAGTAGGCATGTAACGATTCACTGAACTCGCGATGCAAGACGATTCACGATGCTGGTTTCACGATACGATTTTATCACGATTTTTTTTGTACAAAATGAGATTTAAGAAAGATAAATGAAAAAGTTTCCTTTTATTATTTTATTCTCACTCGGACAAAATGCTGCACATTTCTTTAACCATCTCCCACTCACTGGTTATCACATGGGCTGTGACCGTACGATAACTCTGGGTAGCCCTGGAGGTCCAGCCGTCGGTTGTAATTGATACACTATATGCTTTTCTGAGGGTCTCAATTACCTTAGATTTTGTTTCCCTGTAAAGCGCTGGCATGACAGTCTGGCTAAAGTGGGGGCGTGATGGGATGGTGTATTTGGGCTCCAATTTGTTGACAAGTAGCTTAAATCCTTCATTTTCTACGACAAAACGACCTCATATCTTTTGCCATGAAAACGCCGATACACCTTGTGATCTCTTTGGCTCTCGCACTCGTCGCCGCGAGCGGGGCTGCAAATCCGCCGGTCAGTGTGGTTTGGCCCACTAACAGGTTTTTACGTGCAGACGGCGGTGACTGGAGCTTCTCACTGTGGTGACGGTTTGTATGCTGCATCATGTTTGTTGTGCTATTGGTGTATATTAACATCTTCTTGCAGTATCTGCACACAGTTTTTGTTTTGTCCGTTACCACCTCACCTTTTTCATTTTTAGTCTTCGGAAAGCCAAAATGCCGCCACACGTCCGATTTTAATGAGTTTGGGGCATCCTCAATATCAACGTCATCTACACTTGCCGCCGCCATTTTTGCTTCTGTTAAAAGCTACGGCTTGTTCGCTGCTGTCACGCCTGTAAAGCGAGGTCAGAATATAGGCTACTGCTTCAGTGCCCCCTGCTGTTTAAAATGTGTATCGCGATTCTTTTAACATCTCAACCGACACAAATCGTCACATATTTTCATCGATTTTCAACCGGCTCGGAGTGCATCGTTACATCCCTACTAAAAAGGTATGTACAAAGGCTTTAGGCCGCCATACACGTTATTGTAGGCCCAGTTTATTATGCAACTTCATTTTATACAATATATGTAGTAGGGGGTCCCTGATCCAACTCTCTTTCAGTTAAGGGGTCCTTGGCTTAAAAAACGTTGACGATCCCTGGCGTAGCCTATAACGTAGGGCTGCACAATTAATCAAATTTTAACCACGATCACGAACCTCCATGAGCCAATCAGAGTTGTTTTCTGCACCACGCAGCTTAGTTTCTAGATGTAGGCAGTCACAGAGGACAGAGTAACGTGAGGAAAACTCTACAACAGGTAGCAGTCGGTCATAAGTCGTCACAAGGTTTACCAGTAACGCAACATTTAGTCCCGTCTGTTTTGTTTTTCAGACAACAGCAGTGACCATAGTGCTAGTTTGTGTCTTTTAGCTCATATCTTTAGCTGCAGACTGTTTGACGTCCCGCTGTTGGAATCCTATAGTGAAATACAGTCACACTACACTGTTTAGCAGTCAGCATTTTAGCCGTGTTTTAATCCAGTTACTAGTGTGGCTAACGGTAGGCTAACGTTAGCTGCAGAACGTGCAGGAAAAAAGTTGCTGCTAAAGGCATTGAACACACTTTTAAAAAATACCGCAGTAATACCGAAAACCGTGATACTTTTGGTCACTATAACCGTGAGGTTACATTTTCATACCGTTACATCCCAGACCCAACGGTAACTTTTTTCCAGCTTCATGTAGTAAAAGGAAGGAGTTTTTTTATGCTTTTTTTCCGTAACTTTTTTCAGCGTTTCTTTAAAAACTTTTTTTAAATGTTTTTGTCTATCTTTTGTGTATATTCAACCGGGTGCAGAGCTTGGTCTGGACTTTGAGAGCCCCTGATATAGTAAATAGTGAGTGAGTGAATGAGGGAACGGTTTCCAACACAGCTAATCCATCCATCCATTAGGGGTGGGAATCACCAGAGACCTCACGATACGATATCATCCCGATACTTAGGTCACGATACGATATTATTGCAATTTTAAACATATTGCAATATTCTGCGATATATTGCAATGTATTACATTTTTCCAACTTTTCCATTTCAAATGATGTCCCCAAAAGGACAATTTTGTCAACATCTTATCTAAAAAGATACATTTCTCTGTTTGTTCATCTCACTTCAATTATATTGCTACGAAATGGGATTGTCAAGCAAACAAACTGACCAACACATATGTTATAAAAGATCGATACTTGGCGTCTGAGTATCGATACAGTAACGCCACGAAAAATATCGCGATACTATGCTGTATCGATTTTTTTCCCCCACCCCTACCATCCATCTTTGTCCGCTTATCCTAACACAGCTAATGTTTGTTAAAAAAGTGGAGTCCAGAGTGTGAGTTGTTTCTCTTCTTCCTGTGTGTGTGCAGACGAACTGTAATCAGATCTGCGGGCCGGACTACTCGGCGGAGACGAAGCGTTCGATGGCTCAGATCAGCGAGAAGGAGACGTCCTTCGAGCTGGTGGAGGCTCTGCTGAGGTACATCGAGACGCTGCAGGTAGCCGGCGCCGTTCTGATCTTCCTGCCCGGCTGGAACCTCATCTACTCCATGCAGAGACACCTGGAGACCAACCCGCACTTTGGTACGTTGGCACGGCAACGGTAGCGACTCTGAAGAAATAGTCACGTTTATAACCGCTCACAGTTCATTCTCCACATCCAGCTTCATGAGTCATATAGGGTCGTCACGATTCTCCAAATCCTCAATTCGATTACATGGCCAAAATCACACTAATTTCGAACTTTGAAATCAAAATGGCAGACTTCCTGTTGGGTTTAGGGTATGGCTCCAATTAAGTTTTTTGTACATCTTGACATGTTACATATGTGTACCAAGTTTCGTGAGTCTACGTTAAACGCACTGCAGGGGCTCAATTTTTTTTAACTTTCTAGGGGGCGCTAGCAAGCCATTTTTGTGCGCCTATTCCAGAAACCCTTAAAATACGTACATTTTCACCAGACTTGATGCGACCGCCAAATTTGGTGAGTTTTTGAATATGTTAAGCCCCTCAAAAAGGCAATTCATTTGCCTTACTAATAATTCCTTCAGTTTCAATAGGGCCTTCGCCTCTGTCGGCGGTCGGGCCCTAAAAAAACAATTGAATGGAATGGAAATTGATTTATTTGAAACTGGGACAATGCACAAACTAACATCAAACTTGTTAAACAATAGAATATGTGTTGGGCCAGGTTATAGCAACAACTGCTAATTTCCTCCTGTAGTCCCTGGGCATGTATGACAAATAAAAAAAAAACAACTGCCGTAGCTGTATCCAATCTAGCCTCAACCGTTTTTTTTTACCCTTGTGTTGTCTTCCCGTGCAACTTTAAAATTCAAACGTTTTGCTCGTCTTTTTCAACCCTTTTGTCGCTTTCCCCCTGATGTTTTTGTCATTTTTCTCCACTTTTTAAAATTTTGTTACACAATGTTCTTGTTGATTTCTTTTTATCTGCGCCTTTGATGTTTTTGTGGGCTTTTTCCAACATTTTTGTAAATCTTTTTCAGCGTTTTTATAATTTGTTTTTCATCTGCATTGTAGGGAACAATCCACTTTATTTTTATTTTTTTATTATATATTTTATTATTGGTTAAAACATTTTTTTTTTTTTTTAAATGGGTCAAATTTGACCCGAGGACAACAGGAGGGTTATCTTCTTTCTGCTTTTGTTTTTCTTGATCTTTTTCTTTATGTGTGATTTGTTTCCAGGAAGTAACCGGTACCGAATCCTGCCGCTCCACTCACAGATCCCCCGAGAGGAGCAGAGGATGGTGTTTGAACCGGTTCCCGACAACATCAGGAAGGTCAGAGGCTAAAAGATTAGAAACCACTTTCCCCACACGTGTTAAACTCGCTCACAGAAAGAACAACTACACTGCTACCTTTTCATTTTTAACCATCTCTGTCCACACAAGAGTTTTAACTCCAGCAGCAGAACTAAATGTGCATCCATATTAAAGCGTGTAACTCTCGCCAAAATGCAACCTAGGGTCTTTTTGTGAATGTACCCGAGTCAAACTTAAAAGCGTAAAAGCATATTTAGGACGGAAACGCCACTTTTAAGATTGACCGTATTCTAGTTTTTCGGTCAAATGGCCTTTTGAATGGGAGTGCTAGGGGCACTTTTTATGCTAGCCTCAAAATAGCTATTTTTTGTTGTTTCTGAAAACATTTTAAGAGAGAAATAGGCCATACAGTTGCTGAATCTGTCTTCATTTCAGCTCAACAAAGGTCAGTTTAAAAGATTTTCATCAGATTTTGAGAGACTCTAGTCACCTCATCCTGCTCCCCATCTCCTGGTGAGTCCCGACTGTCCTGCCGCTGACTGAACATGTCAGGTCGGCCAAAATGAACGCCGACGGCACGGGACACACCAACAGACTCACGTCACTGACCTCGCCAGACTGTCCTACGACCGATAATCAGCCGTGTGTGTCAGCACCTTTAGGCTACGAAAACGTGCACGCAGGCTGAAATTCAACCGTGCTGTTTTATCGAGATAAAGCTATAAACTGAAGGACACTCTGCTAGCTGCTGGGCTAATGTGCAACGGTAAACCCTGCAGCTGTAATGTTAATGTGTCTACCTCAGCTGAGAACGGAGAGATGTCTTTGCCTTCCCTCCCGTGTATAGGGCTGGGTACCGAACGTCGATACTTTTATGGTATCAAAAAAAATACTCCAGTCCTATGAGTATCGAAAAATTCTTTATCTTTCGGTGCCAAATTTCAGTTCCAAAAGCGTCTGAGCGCGTAAGTGCAAGCTCATCTGTCCTCTCTGCATACTGACACAGAGCGGAGCTCCGACACACACACACACACACACACACACACACACACACACACACACACACACACACACACACACACACACACACACACACACACACACACACACACACACACACACACACTCACACACTCACACACACACACACACACACGGAGAGGTGTGGACAGAGTAAACTGTCTGCAGTGTTGTTGAAGTCACAGAGAGTCACGGTTGGTTTCATGTGTGGTTACAGTTTTTCATAACTTGACCCAGACAGCGTTTGCTGCGATATGATATTAATCTATGGATATTAATGGCGAGGTGATATTAATGGCGAGCCGACAGCAGTCGCAGTGCTGTTGACGTTCCACTTCCTCTTACAAGCGGCCACAACGGTGGTTTCTCTGCCCTGATGACTGACTGACAGGCTGAGCTTGCAAGGCAAGGCAACTTTATTAATGTTACTCTGAGTGAGCAGTTTTACCAGAATTTTTAAATTCTGATAACTGTTTTGATTCACAATTAAGGTGGAAAATAAAAGCTTTGTGTTTAATGTATTTTTGTTGATGTTGAAATGGATTTTAAAACATATTGTATCGAAAAAAGTCATTTCGTTAGGAATCTGTATCGAAACTGAGGTATTGAAATTGGCCCCGGATGGAAAGATTCTGAACGACACCCAGCCCTGCCCGTGTATGTTGTTATGTGTCATGGAACATTGCACTCCCCAACTCGCCAAAGGTCGGTTTTGCTCCATCTTTTGATAAGTTTAGTTTAGAAAACCTTGAATCCATGTAAGACACGATATCATCAGACACAATCCATGTCATTAAACACAACGTGGCCGTGCACACGTGCAGGCCAATGCTTTTTTGCGGCGATGACGGTGACGAGCTCAGACCCGCGGTAGGCGTCACGTGACCGCGGTATTGCGGTAACCGTCCCAGCCCTACTCTCCTCTCTGTTACGTTGCATTCGGAGAGCGACTCGTTTTGACTGGCGAGATAGCGGCGAGCGGAAACAACAACTGCTAACGTGAGTTGTTCAAAACCTTTTTTTAAGTAAACTCTGTGAACACAAACAATGTTGTCAATGCTTTCATTAAGGTGCAGAGCCCCTGCTGATACTTGGAGCAAAGTCTCATGTTATGTCGAGCCTTCTTAGTGTTTTAAAAATAGTGATTTTGATGCGATCATAGTAGTGCCCCTAGCTCTCCCATTCAAATGGCCATTTGACCCAAAAATTCAAAAGAAGACCCTAGGTTACATATTGGCGAGAGTTACGCTTTAACAAGTCTGACATCACATATCCAACTTTTTCCTCCTAAAATATTCAAAGTTATTTTTTTCCTCAAATAATTAGCTTTTTTTCTCAAAATGTTCGACTTTTTTCTCTCAAAATATTCAACTTTTATTTGCTAAATATTTGACTTGGACAGCGTTAGTTCCAGTAGCCGAACTAATCTGTGTCCATATTAACATATTGATATTTTAAATATGTATGTTTGCACAAAGCAGTTATAGCACCAAAAAACTGCCTTTGTTTTCAGCTCCGCTGCGTCTCTCTGTTTACATTTCCTATTAAATAATCCGGCATCGTTCAGGCTTTAGTTAGTTAGAGGGAAACCGTTGTTGTGATTTAAACATGGTGATGAAAATGTGTTTAATCTGCAGGTAATTCTGTCCACCAACATCGCAGAGACGAGCATCACCATCAACGACGTCGTCTACGTCATCGACTCCTGCAAGTAAGTCTGTCGGACTGTCAGAGTTTGACTTTACGTCCCAGTTTAAACATCCAACTCTTCTGACCACAGACTTAACGGACGTAGCAGCAGTAACTACACATATTGGTTTGAGGACTGCCGTTTTCAAGCCCCGAGTTTGGAAATTTATCCTTCTCCATCTTGATGGCTTTTGTGTGCAACTATTATATCTTTTTGTTTTATTCTCTGAGGTGCCAGTCAAAGTTTTACAGTCAACACACGGAAACTTGTTTTTGGAGCCAGTGGAGTCTCCCCCTGCTGGAAGTTAGAGAGAATGCAGCTTTAAGGAGTCTCCCCCTGCTGGAAGTTAGAGAGAAAGCAGCTTTAAGGAGTCTCCCCCTGCTGGAAGTTAGAGAGAATGCAGCTTTAAGGAGACTCTCCCTGCTGGAAGTTAGAGAGAATGCAGCTTTAAGTAGTCTCCCCCCTGCTGGACGTTAGAGAGAAAGCAGCTTTAAGGAGTCTCCCCTGCTGGAAGTTAGAGAGAATGCAGCTTTAAGGAGTCTCCCCTGCTGGAAGTTATAGAGAATGCAGCTTTAAGTAGTCTCCCCTGCTGGAAGTTAGAGAGAATGCAGCTTTAAGGAGTCTCCCCCTGCTGGAAGTTAGAGAGAATGCAGCTTTAAGGAGTCTCCCCCTGCTGGAAGTTAGAGAGAATGCAGCTTTAAGGAGTCTCCCCCTGCTGGACGTTAGAGAGAATGCAGCTTTAAGGAGTCTCCCCCTGCTGGACGTTAGAGAGAATACAGCTTTAAGGAGTCTCCCCCTGCTGGACGTTAGAGAGAATGCAGCTTTAAGGAGTCTCCCCTGCTGGACGTTAGAGAGAATACAGCTTTAAGGAGTCTCCCCCTGCTGGACGTTAGAGAGAAAGCAGCTTTAAGGAGTCTCCCCCTGCTGGACGTTAGAGAGAAAGCAGCTTTAAGGAGTCTCCCCCTGCTGGAAGTTAGAGAGAATACAGCTTTAAGGAGTCTCCCCCTGCTGGAAGTTAGAGAGAATACAGCTTTAAGGAGCTTTAGTGTTGGCTTCACTGTTTTATTTTTGGTGTGTCTGTTGTCCTGACAGGCAGAAGGTGAAGCTCTTCACCTCCCACAACAACATGACCAACTACGCCACCGTCTGGGCCTCCAAAACCAACCTGGAGCAGAGGAAAGGCCGAGCCGGCCGAGTGCGAGCCGGATTCTGCTTCCACCTCTGCAGCCGCGCTCGATTCGAGAAGTAGGACTTCCCCCGCTACACCTCGCCACATCTCCTCAGTCTGCGTCAGACCGTCGTGTCCAACAGATGTGTGTTTGTGTGTTTTGTGTCTCTGCAGGCTGGAGACTCACATGACTCCAGAGATCTTCAGGACGCCGCTGCATGAAGTCGCTCTGAGCATCAAACTGCTGAGACTCGGCGCCATCGGACACTTCCTGTCCAAGGCCATCGAGCCACCGCCGCTGGACGCCGTCATCGAGGCCGAACACACTCTGAGAGGTACACAACTCAGAGACACACACAAAGAAACTCAGAGACACACATATAGAAACTCAGACACACACACACAAAGAAACTCAGAGACACACACACACAAACTCAGAGACACACACACACAAAGAAACTCCGAGACACACACACAAAGAAACTCAGAGACACACATATAGAAACTCAGACACACACACACACAAAGAAACTCAGAGACACACATATAGAAACTCAGACACACACAAAGAAACTCAGAGACACACATATAGAAACTCAGAGACACACACACACAAAGAAACTCAGAGACACACATATAGAAACTCAGACACACACACACACAAAGAAACTCAGAGACACACATATAGAAACTCAGAGACACACACACAAAGAAACTCAGAGACACACATATAGAAACTCAGAGACACACACAAAGAAACTCGGAGACACACATATAGAAACTCAGAGACACACATATAGAAACTCAGACACACACAAAGAAACTCAGAGACACACATATAGAAACTCAGACACACACAAAGAAACTCGGAGACACACATATAGAAACTCAGAGACACACACACAAAGAAACTCAGAGACACACATATAGAAACTCAGAGACACACACACAAAGAAACTCAGAGACACACACACAAAGAAACTCAGAGACACACACAAAGAAACTCAGAGACACACATATAGAAACTCAGACACACACAAAGAAACACAGAGACACACATATAGAAACTCAGAGACACACACACAAAGAAACTCAGAGACACACATATAGAAACTCAGACACACACACACTCAGAGACGCACACACTCAGAGACACACACACACACACACAAACTCAGAGACACACACACACACTCAGAGACACACACACAGACACACACACACACACAAAAACTCAGACATGCACAGACACACACACACAAAAACTCACATATAGAAACTCAGAGACACACACACACACACAAACTGAAAGACATGCACACAAACTCTGAGACACACACACACACACAAACTGAAAGACATGCACACACAAACTCAGAGACACACACAAACTGAAAGACATGCACACAAACTCAGAGATGCGCACACACAAACTGAAAGACATGCACACAAAATCAGAGACACACACACAAACTCAGACACACACACACACACACAAATTCAGAGACACACATAGAAACTCAGACACACACAAACTCAGAGACACGCACACAGAAACTGCTCTGTGTATTCAGGCTTGAATATGTACGGGGGACCTTTTGAAATTGAGCGACTTACTGCCGCGTTCGATGCTAACTTCAAACTCTGCCATTTCGTTGATCTCTTCTGCTGTTCTCTCGCTTCTTGTTCCTTCTGTACGACATCTATTGCCGAAAGAGACTACCGGTAAAGTAGTGAAGATTCGAGAAGTAGGACTTCCCCGCTAAAAAAAACAACTTGGGTGGCCGGTGAAAAGATGGCAGCGATACCATCTCCCAAAATTACCATGCTTTTGGTCTAAATTTGGGTCTGGTAACCGTACATTATCTGAAAAGCTGCAGCCGTCGAGGCTTTAGTGATCATGTTTTCATCTAAAGTGGATATGGAAAAACAACAGACGAAACCTATATCTGTTTGTACACATTACAGAATTGTTATGGTTCTCCATTACTGACATTTTAATGTGTCTCTCTCTCTCTCTCTCTCTCTCTCTCTCTCTCTCTCTCTCTCTCTCTCTCTCTGTGTGTGTGTGTCTCTCTCAGAGCTGGACGCCCTGGACACTAACGATGAACTGACTCCTCTGGGGAGGATTCTGGCTAAGCTGCCCATCGAGCCACGACTGGGGAAGATGATGATCATGGGCTGCATCTTCCAGTCAGTTTCTCTCCCTTCCTCTTCTCCTCCTCTTCCATCAGATCAATCCCCTGCCATCCTGTTAACCTTCTGATAATAACCCTGTGTCTCCCTGTAGTGTTGGAGATGCCATGTGCACCATCTCAGCCGCCTCCTGTTTCCCCGAGCCTTTCATCAGCGAGGGCAAACGTCTCGGCTTCGTGCACAGGAACTTCTCCGGCAGCCGCTTCTCGGACCACGTGGCTCTGCTGTCCGTCTTCCAGGCCTGGGACGACGTCAGGTCCGTGTAACGTTGTGTGTTTTCACTCTGGCTCTGGTTAGTTCACTACAGATCAGAAGAAAGTCCCTGTGAAGGGCTAGGCCTCCTGCACACTGGCTGCGTGGCGTGTCCGTTTTTATTTTGGCTCCCATGGTAACAGGTTAGAGCGTGCACACTGCCTGCATAACACCTACGTCTCAGGCACGGCTCGAGCCATGCCGAAAACGCGCCCATGCCTAGAAATAGGACCGACGCCTATTTATCATGCGACACGCAAGCGTATTAAAGATGTTTATACAGTACAGGCCAAAAGTTTGGACACACCTTCTCATTCAATGCGTTTCCTTTTTATTTTCATGACTATTTACATTGTAGATTCTCACTGAAGGCATCAAAACTATGAATGAACACATATGGAATTATGTACTTAACAAAAAAGTGTGAAATAACTGAAAACATGTCTTATATTTTAGATTCTTCAAAGTAGCCACCCTTTGCTTTTTTATTAATAAGGGAAAAAATTCCACTAATGAACCCTGACAAAGCACACCTGTGAAGGTAAAACCATTTCAGGTGACTACCTCATGAAGCTCATTGAGAGAACACCAAGGGTTTGCAGAGTTATCACAAAAAGCAAAGGGTGGCTACTTTGAAGAATCTAAAATATAAGACATGTTTTCAGTTATTTCACACTTTTTTGTTAAGTACATAATTCCATATGTGTTCATTCATAGTTTTGATGCCTTCAGGGAGAATCTACAATGTAAATAGTCATGAAAATAAAAAGGAAACACATTGAATGAGAAGGTGTGTCCAAACTTTTGGCCTGTACTGTATGTCATTTAGACACAAATACGTAAGGGTTAATGCCCGACGAGGTGTCCACTGTCAGGTATTAATGGACGACGGCGAGGCGTGAACCGAAGTCCATTAATACCTGACAATGGACACCTCGAAGGGCATTAACCCGCTTATACCATGGTCACTTGCCAAATAACACATTTTTAAAACATTAGTTCATATTTTAATTAGTTTTACAATCGAAATCTAAAGTTTATCCAAATAATAACTCGGTTTCCCTGGTTACGCCTGACGGTTTGACTAATACCTGGAACAATCATTCCCATCCATCAGGTTCTTATGCAATGCAAACGTTGTTGTCTCCACCAGGAATTAGGAAGGACCTTAGATACGACTTGCCTCCCTTAGCAACCGGAGATATTTATATAGTCCGCTCAGCTGATAGAACCCTTCAGTTTAGCTACGTGCCAGAAAGCTAACGCTATGCTAGCAAGATCCAAAGTCAATAACATTGTGTACAGTTGGCAATCAGTAAAAATAATTTGACAGTATGTTGAACAACAAGACAAGCTAGCTAATCAGAATCGAGTATTCACCCAGACCATGGTATAAATATTAATAAATGACATTTTGATGTTTGAAAGTCTCTAGGTTTGGACATAAATGCAGATATAAATGTGTAGTTTAAAAAAATAACAATGAATAATTATCGATTTTCTAATATGTCACCTGTCAATACAGAATGAAATATTCTGGAGCCTATTGTGCCGTCAATACTGCCGACGTTGTCTTTGCAGTAATCTAATCAGTATATATTTATATTTAACATGAAGTATACTACTATCAACCCTATCAATGGGAAACATCCATGTGTCCAGACAAGGCTAGCAGCAGCAGCGCCGCATCAGACACCTTTCTGGTGGGTAAAGACGTAGAAAACGCCACGCAGCCGCCACACAACTGACACGCAACAGACACGCCACACTCACACCAGGCAGGCAGTGTGCAGCCAGCCTTAGTGTTAGGGTCAAGCCATGACAAACAGACTGTAATGTGCCAACTACTAGGTGAAGAAGACCGATGTTAAAGGGTAACTACCGTTTTTTGGACCCTATTTTTCTGTTTTTGTGTACATTCATGAACCCCGTGTGTTTTTGTGTTCCTGTTCAGGATTAGCGGCGAGGACGCAGAAATTCGTTTCTGTGAACACAAACGTCTCAACATGTCGACTCTGAGGATGACCTGGGAGGCCAAAGTCCAGCTGAAGGAGATCCTGGTCAACTCTGGATTCCCTGAAGGTACCTGAACGCACCTCAGCAGAAACATTGTGCCTGTTGAAGCATCTCTGTCCTATGTTTGCTTTTTGTGATGTCCTTTCCTGGAGTATCTTCAAATTCTTCATATCCCTAAATAACAGTACAGCATAAACTAAAAGGTTATGCAAGTCAATGACCCATAATAATTAATAAAAGTATTGAAAATGTGTCATAAATTTTAAAATAAATATACAAAAATCGTATGTTTTTATCAGATTTTTACAAAATAAACACAAAACATTGATCAAAAACATTTCTAAATTAGAAACCTGGCCGGGTGTAAAAGCGTTTCATCTGCAGTAGAAGTAGTGTCACGTAGTTTTGCACCGGGCGCCACGTAATGTGATGACATCATCACGAGCGTATGTGATGACGTGAAAGACAGAAACCGTAGCATTATAAAGGCCAGGCAGACTTATTTGAAGTTGTGGAACGAGTATATCCCTCTCTCTCTCATCAACGTGCTTTCTTGTTAAAGACACCCATGGCGGCCTCTTTCCAGATATGACGTCTATAAGCAATCTAGCAAGACAAAACTATTAAAATGAAAGTCAAAGTGACCACATAGAGACAGAAAACAACCACATAAAAATGCAAAATGATGACACAGTGCAGAAAGAAACAACACTCTAGCTGTGATGGGCTTGAGTCAGACTTTAGTCAGAATTAAAGAAAGAACGCTCTAGCTGTTGTGGTTTTTATCTTAGATCATTTTAAACAGAATCATGTTAACAACAACCTCCTGTGGAAATGTAGCGGGGGCCGGTTCTCTTAAGGTTAAATAATCTGTCCTCCTGCGTGATTAACAACAACCTTCTGTGGAAATGTAGCGGGGGCCGGTTCTCTTAAGGTTAAATAATCTGTCCTCATGCGTCCCCCCCCCTCTCCCCGTCAGAGTGTCTGCTGACTCAGATGTTCAACACGGTCGGACCGGACAACAGCCTGGACGTGGTGGTTTCTCTGCTGACCTACGGCTCCTACCCCAACGTGTGCTTCCACAAAGAGAAGAGGAAGATCCTAACCACCGAGGGGCGCAACGCCCTCATCCACAAGTCCTCCGTTAACTGCCCCTTCAGCAGCCACGACATGACCTACCCCTCGCCCTTCTTCGTCTTCAGCGAGAAGGTAAGAAGAGCCCATCCGAGCAGGGAATTATTAGAGCAGGGAACAACTAAATAAAGAAGTGTTTCTCCTACCATTGTTTTGGGGGGGGCAGCCCCAAAACAAAGCTGTTTTCACACATACAGGCAATACGCTTCTCGTTCCTCGTCTTAAAAGTTCACTTTATTTTAACTTTAGTCGCGCAACCTTGCCCCTATTTCCACTTTGCTGAGTAACAAACATTAATGTCCCATTGTCTCGTGAATGTAGCATAACTGTAGCAAGCTCCTTCGTAGTAACAGAGACACACACACACACACACACACAGAGACAGCCACATATAGGCTACAATTACCACAGTTTTTCGTCTTTCTATTGGAGAGAGAGTTGAGAGGAGAAGGATGGCATGGAGAAATGCACATCTGTATGAATGGATCAGGCACATATCTACGCCTCGCGGGGCTTACGTGCCCGGTGTGTTTTTACTGTAATGCGGCGACGAAAGTTAAGTTTTGGCATCGAAGCGAGTGGTTGAGTTTAGGAAAAAGGTCGTGGTTTGGATTAAAACACTCCCAAGGAACACACATTTCCTGGGTGAAAGTCTTGTGTCCCCCCCAACTATATATATACATTTTCCAGCTCTCGTGGAAAATGCGGTGTGTGTTGATGAGCAAACAGCCGTGTTGTTGTTGAACATGTTTGTGTGTTTCAGATTCGGACCCGAGCGATCTCGGCTAAAGGGATGACTCTGGTCAGTCCTCTGCAGCTGCTGCTGTTCGCCTGCAAGAAGATCAGCTCTGACGGAGAAATCGTGGAGCTGGATGACTGGTGAGAATCCACACGCTACAGTCTGACGTAGAGCTGGAGATATCTGTTACTCTGCTCAGTCTTAAAGCTTTAGGGTCCTATTTTAACGATCTAACAGATGGGAGCAGGTGCATTTGCTGTTTAAACGACATGGGCACTGGACGGGAAACTGACAACTGGGTCAGTCTACTAGCAAAGAAACTTGCGTCGGGCTTTACACTGGGTGATAGATAGGGTCCTTAGTGTGTTACTTTTTTTTATATTAATGGATGTCCTTTGGAAAATGAGTTGATAGAAAGCTAATCAACACAGTTGCATTCAGGGCTTTAAATTCAATTTTTCGATCACATGGCTAGTAGATTTTTAAAGTTACCAGCCAATCAAACTTTCCACTAGCCACATTTTAGTTTTTTGTTTTTCCTAACTGATTTAAATTTTTGCGCCATTCGGGTTCATTTTCTCTGTTTCAGTGTAGCTCGCAATGACACCACACACGCTAGGCACGTAGCCAGCGGTTGTACGACACATCACGACATAGTGTTCATGGGAAGTGTAGGATTAGTGCTACAGGCAGTGTTGCCAGATTAAGAGTGGGTTTCCAAGCCAAACGTACACACACAGAACCGTCCAAATTCCTGACTTGTCGCATCGTTCCTGCAGCTGGCCGATTCAAACAGACGCATGTTGTTTGCTTCATTCATCGCCAGCCAACTTGGCTCGTAGCTTTACAGTCCGGTCAGGTTACTTTATTGGTACCTGTAGGTAAACTAGGTAGAGGCTGGACATCCTTAAAACTTTGTAGACAACCACATAACATGCAACACACAAAACATTAAAACATATAAAACAGACAGTAGAACATGGATAAGAAACCGTACATGACCACATTGACACAGTGTCACCCAAAGTTAATTTTTACCTGCATTTGGTGGGTTAGCAGTAGCTGTCCTCGACTAAAGAAATTCTTAGTCGACTAACACTTATACAATTTTGTCGACTAATCGATTAGTTGATTGAATTGAGAGGTGGTTAAGACTAGAAAAGCACAAGATAAATGTAGTTAATTAACCATCTGTAAAACTGAGTTTCTCCACAATTAATCCTGCAAAAGCACCACTTTAAATCTTGTGTTTACCATAAATGTGCTCAGAAGTTTCTTGGAAATAAGTAATTAAGCATGAATAAGCATAAAAAAATGACTAATCAACTAAAGAAATCTTAGTCGACTAAGACCAAAACGACCGATTAGTCGACTAATCGACTAAGAGGTGGCAGCCCTATCAATTTAAAGCCCTGGTTACATTTATTTATTTTCACTTTGCATGGATAATATTGGCTCGTGGATCATTGAAAGGATGTACCGATCCAGATGGATGTATTGTTACACCTCTAGTTCAGTGTCCCCGAGGAAGTGAGTGATGACCTTTCTTTGACAATAACGTGTGCAGGATCAAACTGCGGATTCCTCACGAGGTGGCGGGTGGCATCGCAGCCCTGCGGGCCGGACTGGAGGCGCTGGTGGTGGAAGTGACCAAAGACCCAGAATACATCCGACAGATGGACCCGACCAATCAGCAGCTGCTGAACCTCATCAGACTCACATCCAAACCTTCAGCTGCTGGACTCAACCTGATGGCCAACACCCAGAGGTACACACACACACACACACACACACACACAGACACACACACACACACACACACACAGACACAGACACAGACACACGCTGCCGGGACGGGACGCTTGGCGTCAATGCCAGCACTGATAGGGGGATCTGTGACATACTAAATCTTTGGCTAAATAGCAACCTCTTCTAAAATCCTGCTGGTTCTGTGGTGTGTAAATGTGATGCCTGTTGAGCGCCACAGAAGCATCAATTAAGGCCATCAATTACGCCTACACTCTACCCGACCGGCTGGACTCGACAGACCGGGAGCTGTATGTTTCTTTATTCCATTAGTCATGTCTGATGCTGTTTTCATGCTGAATGACTTATTTCCAAGAAACGTACGAGCTCATCTCTGGTAAACACAAGAATTAAAGTGGTGCTTTTAGCATGACTCTTTGTGGAGAAACTCAGATTTACAGATCTGTCGATTAAATCAACTAATGGATTAGTCGATACAATTGAATGAGTGTTAGTCGACTAAGAAGTTCTTCAATCGAGCACATGTATATTCCCTAGTGTATATTCGACATTAGAATATCCGTTGACTGGCCTACTTAGGTCAGTTCCACCAGATTCAGTGTACCAACGGTTCTCCGTTCTGTCTCTGCACAGGATGGGTGACGGTCCCCGACCTCCGAAGATGGCACGCATGGATGGAGGCGGCAGCGGGGGCTACCGAGGAGGAGGGGGCGGCTACAGAGGAGGAGGGGGATATGGGGGGGAGGAGGAGGAGGGTACAGAGGGGGAGGTGGGTACAGGGGGAGGAGGGGATATGGGGGAGGAGGTTATAGAGGGGGTGGCGGTTACAGAGGAGGAGGAGGAGGAGGGTATGGAGGAGGTGGGGGAGGCTACAGAGGAGGAGGAGGGTATGGAGGAGGGGGGAGGAGGGTACAGGGGAGGAGGAGGGGGAGGAGGAGGAGGGGGGGGAGGGTACAGGGGAGGTTATTAACGATTCGTTGTCATTGTTCTCTAGAAAAGACGAGTCAATCTGATCTGGATACAGAGGCAAAGCCCCTTCCTGTGTCCACCACGGGACTTTATTTCAGTCACAAATGTGAACGGGGAGACACACAATGTTTAGATCACGTTTGAATTGAGCCACGAATTACACATCGGATGTTTGTCAGTTTAGTTTTGTGGGGGTGTTACAGTAGGTAACGTTACTCTCACCTTCTTTCTCTTCCCGGCTGATAGAAAGATGCTGATAGAACAGCATGTGAGATAACGGTACACAGTATGTTTTTCTGAAATAAGGTCCCATGGGGTCCACCAGAAGGACAGGGACTTCACCTCTCTCTGTCTTCTGAAGTTTAGTGAGGCCACAAATCTTCCTCTCTGTCGTTGTTGAGAGGACAAAATGTTTGTCCTCATCTGGGCCAAGATAACACTCCTCTCTTCTGTCAGCTGTTGAAACCAACGTGTTAGTTTGTGTTTGATTACATTTGATTGTATGTCTGTATTTATGGTTTTATGTGTAACTGCATTCTGCAATAAACTTGACATTTACAGCTGATGGCTCACACCAAAATATTATTATTATTACTTTTTGGCCAGTATTATCTTCTTCTTCCTAAGAAGTCCATTTTCCCATGCAGAAAAAAAATCACCAAACTTTGCCCACAGGTCCAGTCCTGTTCCAGACGTAATCAGTGTGATTTGTGTGCTGATAGTCCTGATGGTGACGCTACAGCAGCCATCTACAATTCTAAACTTTAAAAATTCATAACAAATCAACCGTACATGCTACAATGTCAAACTATATCCCCAATAGGGCAGAAACTTTGCTCTGCTTTTACCCAGTGGCAATTTCAAAGTCCGTCACTGTATTTTCTTTTTTAAACTGCAAAACTCCCACATTTTTGTTACTATTGACACCAAACTTTGGGAACTTCATCTCCAGACTGTTCTCCACAAATTTCCATCCATCCATCTTCGTCCGCTTATCCAGGGTCAAGTCGCAGCAGGGGACCCCAAACTTCCCTTTCCTGAGCCACGATAACCAGCTCCGACTGGGGGATCCTGAGGCGTTCCCAGGCCAGAGGCCTGTACTACGAATCAAGATCAACATGCCCTGGATTTCTTTCAGCTACCCGGCTTCACCTAACCTAACAACCGCGGTCCCGCATAACCTGTACTACGACGCTGGTTATCAGTTCATTCAACTCAGGGTTTCCCAATCCAGCAACGCGCGCATTCACATAAAAGAGGGCGTGTTTGCACAGCACGACCAATTGCAAACATCTACCAGAGCCGCATGTTATACGTAGGAGAGCAAACTATAATTCTACATAAATATGAAGAACACAGACACGGTTTTACAGGCAAAACGCAATACAGTCGCTGCTTCCTAAAACAGGAGGAAAGCTGGCAAAAAAAACAGCCGACGCTGTAGATGCGTATATCACCATGCACAGGCACCAGATCTGACCGTTGCTTTAGCCTTTAATTTCAGTTGCAACCCTGGCAGTAGGAAGCGATTGTAAAAGCAAATAAAAAATATAAAAACATAATTCAAACCGATGTGCGTATTGGCGAACACACGGCTCAACAAGCCGACAGATAGCCTATACGTAATTCCCTCCGCTGAAAATCTGAAGATACCCATCAGGGAATGTTAACGGGGTTGTCTGTCTCTAAATGTTTTAACTTTTATCAGCGCACCAAGCTCCACTAGATCTACTAGGAACGGTGATGCCGTTATCAGTCGAGTACTGATTGGTAAGTAAGTAAGTCAAGTAAGTTATCAACCGGTGCTTTTACACCGGTTGATCTCTGATCTCCAACTTGACCTGCTCCCGACCAGGTTAGGTGTTCAGCATAAGTTACCACGGCGATTGAACCCGATAACAAGTGATCCACCTTCGTGATACAGAAAACCCTGGGTTGAACCTGAAGTTACCTCGTTAACACAGAATCAGGCTCCAGGTTAGAGATATAATCCCTCCACCTAGTCCTGGGTCTCCTCCCAGCTGGACGTGCCTGGAACACCTCCCTAGGGAGGCGCCCAGGGGGCATCCTCACCAGATGCCCGAACCACCTCAACTGGCTCCTTTCGACGCGAAGGAGCAGCGGCTCTACTCCGAGCTCCTCACGGATGACTGAGCTTCTCCCCCTATCTCTAAGGGAGACGCCAGCCCCCCTCCTGAGGAAACCCATATCGGCCGCTTGTTCCCTTGTCCCATTCAGATTTTTGATATATCAAAAATTAAGCCCACACTGCATCCAACCTTTTACTGCATACAATAGTGTAAATAAATACTGCAACTTCTTGCAAACAAAATCTTTGATGTCCATGGAAAAAGAATTCGGAAGATTTCAGAAGTTTATCTCAAAAAGTAAATTTAAAAAGTTTGAATTGTGTCCTCATCTACGCCATCACAGTCAATGCAAAATAGAGCATCTGTAAACATCAGTCAGTCAGTTATTGATCTTTGTGAAAATAAATTACAGGCATCTCTATGTTGTCTAAACAAAGTACCAACTTATCTGAATTTTCTAGTGAGAAAGAAATTTTTGTTCTATAATAGTTTATAATTCTGAATTTGCAGGCAGTCCTGCCCTTTGTCTGCTCAATCTCATAAATCCAGTTATGTCATCACCCAGATAGTAGTCTGTATCAATGACGTTACACTTCCCGGGATTCCCCCGTTGCTGCCGGATGGCCGTCCCCTTCCTCTGTCTCTGTGTTGGTGTTTAGAGAAATGCCAATAAACCAGAGCATGTTTTTCTCCCATCCAGGAATGCTGTGTGGACTAGCCAGACCTTCCTTCGCAGCACTGTGGAGGAAGGTCTGGACATGGGAGACTACCCAGATAATAGCTCCCTGAGATCAGCACCTGCCTATAATGTCAATGGTTCTGAGTTCGAGCCCCTGGTGTTACAAAATGATCATACATATATCTAATCGAGCACAGTGCTGCGAATAACTGCCCTGTATGTTTTAGATGCACTTCTGCATCATCACATCTGATTTGAATTAACAATCACTTCAGGATCAAGCTTTAGTACGTAACTTTTTGATATTAATCAAAGTCCGTTACATTCAAGCCATTGCTAAATGAGTTGATACAAAGTTAATAAAGACTCGGCTCCAAACAACTCTCTGCGTTTCTTAGCATGGCTATGTTTAGAAAGTGGTGTCGTCCGGAGACTTTGGTGTGCAGAAACTCCAGTAAAGATACATATTTTAAATCTCCTTGGTTACAAGCAACTCGGTGGAGGAGGGGTGGGTGTGAAGGCTTGTATCATGGATGCACCACAGAATTGTTGTCATTACTTACTTGCTTTTTTACAGGGTTTGTGTGCTGACCTGATAAAGGTCATTAAAAGTCTTAAATTTGAATTGGCAGAAACCCTAACTGAAGACAACTCCCATGATCCCACGCACCTTCACAATGTCATCAAAAGTCAGTGTTTATATCCACGGTTTTGATTGGAAGAGACCCCTAGCAGCAGAAAATTAGATATTGTACATTTAAATGAGATTTGTTTATTTAAAATAGGGCAATATTCAATCAACCCTATACAACATTTAACACAAAAAAATTCTAAATTGTGTTTTATAGTAACAGGTTACACAGGTTTGTACTAGCCATGATAAAAGGAATAGCTGTTGAAGTGATAAGTCGTTATGCTTTGGTTGCCCAAAACTATGACATTCACGGATACAAATTCCTGTAGAAGAGGAGTTATGACCAGGGCTTTAAATTAATTTTCCACGAGCCAAATTTAAAAACCTAAGCCTCTTAAAAATATGTGTTTGGGTTTGATGGCTGGCAGATATACATTAAAATCTAAACATTTACATTTACTTTACTCTCGAAAAATATCTTTCCTGCAGTTCTGTCCGTTTCTTGAGCCCAAACACACACCAAAGTGCCCAAATATCTTGCTGGAAAACAGACCAATCTGGAAACACTGACTTGTCGGATTGTTTTCTGCAGAAACAGATGCTTCATCACCTGCCAAACTGGCTCATAACTTTACAATGTTACAGACTGATCTCATGAAGTGGCGTATGTATGACACGCCAATTGGTATGCCATTTTGGCATGTTATCAAGATGCATAATCGCTTTTTAGCGTGTTATCAACGTCGTTCGGCCACCATTAACCTACATTACTTGTGAGTTATCACCATAGCGAGTAGTATGAAAGGACGTAAGTCTGCGTAGGGAGGTTGGTTGGGGTGGAGGATGGGTAAAACAGGACTTTCACCCAGGAGAGCTGGGATTGCGTCCTGCGTGTGGCATTTGTCAACCTTTTTTTTTTTTTTAAGCCTTCCCCAAGGTTTCTTCCACACAGCACAACAATTCTTGTTTTGTCCTACCGTGATTCTTCTGCGAAGCTTTTGCGCAGGCTGTATCTGTGTCCCATTGAGTGGATTCAGCTGGCACGGAATGAATGAAGTGCTGCGCTGTCCTTCCTCTGATAAATCCAATCGTTCTTTCCTTTGAAGCTGAGTTTTAAAAACAAAATGTACTACACAAAAAAAAATGCCACTGCAGGGAATTTGAAGCCATTTCCAACTCTTGCTGTTGCAAAAAGTGAGGTCCTCCTTCGTCTTATGGTTAATCATTTATTGTATAAATGTATTTAAAAACACATACAAAAGACTGACTTGAAAGATTAAAAAACTAACAGATGAGATCTAAAAACCATCACTATCACACAGCTGAGGTTGAAAAACTGTGTGGCTTCCCAGACTAGATTCTCCCTCTGGCTCACCTGTGATTCCCTTACTACCCTGGCTGATTAGCACACACACACACACACACACACACACACACACACACACACACACGCACACACACAGGTGACGTAACAAACAAACCATTCACACAAACCTACCACCCCCACACACACACTATACATGCACACACATCCAAATTGGCCACAACAATATTCTATTATGTATTGTAAGTAAACCAACCAGTCTCATCATTTGTAAATGAACTCAGGACAATCATCTTTAAACAGCCTGGAGTCTGTGTGTACTCTCAACACGCCATCCTCTGTTATAATCCAAACATACTTTAGATTTAAAAATAACTATAATACATTTGTTATTACATGTTAAATGTCAGAGGTAGATTTGGATTACCATACAGGAAACAAGAAGAACCACCCAGAGAAGCGGTTCCTCTTGTTTCCTTTTTACTACTTTTTACTTACTTTAAGTTTACTTTCACTTTCCAGGTTTTGTGTCGCAGTTTTTTTCTCTCCAGGTGAAAATCCATCTGAAGGTAAGATTATTTTTTGGGCATTTGTAGGCCTTTATTGACAGGACAGTCTCTGTGTGTGTGTGTAACCATAATTTTGTTGCAGAAAATGACGTTTTTACTTTAACCAGTGAAAAGTACTATTAACCTCTATAGGGAAGTGGAAAGTCACTCATGTTGCATTCACGGGACAAAAGAAGAATAAACACACACTGAGGCTGCAGTCAGAAAACTTTACATGAGATCTAAATGAAGGCTGAGTTTGAAGATGGGTGGGGTCCAAGCCTTTCTCCTGCTGTCAGAAAACACACCATTTGTCACTACCCGATGTGAGTCGAGTGCAGATGTGAGCGTTATCTGTATAACTTGAACAAGCCAACACCTGCTTGTCGCAAAGTGATGCATGCGCGACTCACATCGACACTCGACTCACATCGGGTAGTGACACCGTCGTCTCCACCAGCGTAAAGTCAGACACAACAAGACTCTGCTGTTTCCTCTGGAACCTTTCAGAATAACATGTAGTGACCTAAATGTCTCTGGTACTGTTGTAGTGATGTGTGGAGGAGGATGCACAGGACAGAAAGGTGAGATTGATTGTCATAATGGAGTCTTGTCTCCATTAGAGGAGAGAAAGATGACATTAGTCCTGGAGTCTTGTCTCCATTAGAGGACAGAAAGATGACATTAGTCCTGGAGTCTTGTCTCCATTAGAGGACAGAAAGATGACATTAGTTCTGGAGTCTTGTCTCCATTAGAGGACAGAAAGATGACATTAGTCCTGGAGTCTTGTCTCCATTAGAGGACAGAAAGATGACATTAGTTCTGGAGTCTTGTCTCCATTAGAGGACAGAAAGATGACATTAGTCCTGGAGTCTAGAGGACAGAAAGATGACATTAGTCCTGGAGTCTTGTCTCCATTAGAGGACAGAAAGATGACATTAGTCCTGGAGTCTTGTCTCCATTAGAGGACAGAAAGATGACATTAGTCCTGGAGTCTTGTCTCTATTAGAGGACAGAAAGATGACATTAGTCCTGGAGTCTTGTCTCCATTAGAGGACAGAACGATGACATTAGTCCTGGAGTCTTGTCTCCATTAGAGGACAGAAAGATGACATTAGTCCTGGAGTCTTGTCTCTATTAGAGGACAGAAAGATGACATTAGTCCTGGAGTCTTGTCTCCATTAGAGGACAGAAAGATGACATTAGTCCTGGAGTATTGTCTCCATTAGAGGACAGAAAGATGACATTAGTCCTGGAGTCTTGTCTCCATTAGAGGACAGAAAGATGACATTAGTCCTGGAGTCTTGTCTCCATTAGAGGACAGAAAGATTACATTAGTCCTGGAGTCTTGTCTCCATTAGAGGACAGAAAGATGACATTAGTCCTGGAGTCTTTACAATGTTCCTGTTCTCCCAGAAAGAGAATGAATGACAGAGCAGGATGAGCAGAGAGCAGAAATCATTCAGTGAAGAGCTTCAGACTTTATTTTTAGCTTGATAGCTTCTAGTTTCTCCAGCAGCTTCTGGTTCTGGAGATTAAAAAGTGATTTCCCTCTCTGGTGGTCTTCCTCTCTTTCTAACAGGACCCATCAGAGACCAGACCCTGCTGAACTTGAACCTGAACCCAGCTGTGTGTCTATGAAGAGTCACCGGTCTATGGAGACACCAGTACGTTAAAAAAGAAGGCGACCTGTAAGGGAGTGGTCAACTAAAATGGAGGAGAGGAGAAGGAAGAGGCAAAGACAGAAGGAAGGAGAGGAACATATTGAAATAAAGAGCCGAAGACTGAGGTGAGTTGTTGTGAAAACCTCCAGCAAACTAGAAGTAGTGTTGTCTCATTGGGTGTGTGGTCTTCTTGTAGAGGGTCTCTGTGTTTCCAGCCCACTCGTCATCCAGGTGAACTCTGGGATATCTATGGCCCTGTTTTCACCTAGTATTTAAATCTGTTCTGAGTGATCAGATCACAAGTGGACAGCTTTAAAGGTCCAATGTGCGGGAATTTCTCCCATCTAGTGTTGAGATCATATTTATCAATCAACTCTTTCTCACCACGCAGTTCAAACAGCTACGGTAGCCTTAACGCTTCAGAAAGCCGCACTCTTGCTCTTTTCAATCTCCTTTTTCTGGGCGAAGAAGAAGACTCCTGTTCCTGAAATTAGGATTTTGAATACGTGTGGTCCTCCATGTTTCCTTCTTCAAACTCGCCACCGAGGCCGGGAAGCTACGATACCCATTAGCAGCATTAGCAGCATCTGAGAGTTTATCATGTGACAGAGAAAATGTGAAAGGTGGAACAGTATGTCCTGTATGTCTCTCTCACACACACACACACACACACACACACACACACACACACACACACACACACACACAAAGATGGAGCAGTGTGTCCTGTATGTCCCTTAACAGCTAACGTATTTCTAGATGGAGCATGAATATGGAGCGTCTACCCCAGTTCATGCAAACGCAAATGTAAAATTTCCAGCCAAAAGGAAGACTTGGAATTGATGGTGGAGGTAAATATTCATGAAAAAGGACAAGTTGGTGAACGGGCAACACAGATTTAGATAATGAACAACTAAACACGTTACACACTGGACCTTTCAGTAGAGGTGTGAATCATTGAGATCCGATCACTCGGAGCACATTGTGAGGTGGTCTGATCCTTCTGTTATATCCCTATCTGTCTGCCCCGCTGGTACCTGGGAAAGGCAGCCACCAAAATACAATAACCTTTATTATTAGTTTCATAAAAACCTCCCCAAATTCACCAGAATGTATGACTACCAACAGAGGTGTATAGTCCAGGTGCCAGAAAGTAGAAATCCTGTCCAGCAGCTGTCCCAACCATCACTAAACCAGCTCCTCTACCAGGTAGATGAGCTCGTTAGTGAAAACACCTGTTCTAGATGTAGAGGCAGATCCAAAAACATGGCAGGATTTTTACTTTCTGGCACCTGGACTATACACGTCTGCTACCAACCTTGCTGCTTTTGTCTCCTTTTGTTATTTGTTAGTCTCTCATTGCCAGATCTCCGCAGCGCTGAGTAAGCAGGCAAACTGAGGTGGTAGAAATGGTTTCGTTTACTTTATAACATCAGCAACAAAACATTTGTTACAAAGGATTTAGTCTATATCCGCAACTTTCATTTCTGGGATAGTCCTCACAAATCCACCGGAGGTTAGAATGCCAACACAAAGACAGAGGAAGGGGACGGACATCTGGCTGAAATGGGTAAAATCTGGCAACGGAGCAATCCCGGAAGAGGAAGTTTGTGGATATAGACTACGTCTGACATAAGGTTAGCTTAGTATCTCTCCATTCCCTTTGCTGATTGTTCACCTCTGTTTCCACTTTTCTCTTCATAACAGCTCACTTTCTGGGGTCGGCAGCTTATAAAAACTGAAGTTTGGGGTTCTTAACCCTGTTGGTAGTGAATATCAACACACAGCAGCTTTTAGACATGTTTCTGTTGTTTGCTAGCAGACTGGATTGAATTTCACTTCACTTGAATTACAGTATGCTGAAAGATTATTATATAACTTTGTCCAACGATGCAAATAATAAAGTGCTTATCCCAGCTTTAAGTAAATAGTATGCAGTTCACGATCTATTGGTTTCATACTGCAACGTGACATCATGACCGCGTAAACATACACACCACTTTCTTTGTTATCTGTACGCATTTTGAGCTATACACGTGTATGTCTACCGTATACAGCACGTTGCATTTTGAGCTATCCGCATCTATGTCTACGCCGTATTGACAATGAGGACATACGTCATGGTAGCTTGCTGTCACCTGACGATTTGGGAGGTGTCTGAGCCCGCCCACCATTTTGACGCTATCGGTTGCCAAGGGCAACCGTGTAAGAGCAACATAGAGACAGAGCAGGAAAGACAGCTTGAATTTAGAACTGGGTCTGAGGGAAGTCAAATTTTGATTGATGAGACTGACGTCTGGAAGACTCTTGAGCAGACGAGCATAAGGAAGAGCCAGGGGCCTGACCACATCAGCGGCCGATTGCTTAAAAATTGTGCTCTGTTCTTGAGCAGTATTTTTACATTTATTTTCCAACTTTCGCTATCACAAAGGAAAGTCCCAGGGTTATGGAAAGAATCAGTTGTGGTTCCAGTGGCAAAAGTCCCATCTCCAAAGGTGCTGAATGACTATCGCCCCATGGCTCTGACTTCTTTGGTGATGAAGGGTTTTGAGCGTATTGTAAAGAGGAGTTTACTTTTCATGACTCAGGGCATGATTGATCCACTCCAATTTGCATATTTACCAAGCAAGGGGGTTGAGGATGCCACAGCAACACTGCTGGACTATGTTACTGGACATTTAGAGGGCAAGAAGACACATGCATGTTTGTGTTTTGTTGACTTCTCATCAGCGTTCAACTGTATGCAGAACTATATTCTTGCTCATAGATTATTGCAATTTCCTGATATTGACTTTGGTACCATATGCTGGCTGGTTGATTTCCTAACTATGAGGTCACAGAGAACCCGGGTAAATAACACTTTATCTAAGGCCCTTATGTGCTCAACAGGGTCACCTCAGGGGTGTGTTCTGTCACCACTTCTGTTTGTGCTCTACACCAATGACTGTCAGAGTATGTTTTAATCAAGGCATATTATCAAGTATGCTGATCATTCTGTGATAATTAGTCTTCTGCAGGATCACGAGGCGGGACATGGTCCAGTTTTGGACGATTTTATCTTATGGTGTAAGGACTCATATCTACAACTCAACATCTCTAAAACCAAAGAGATGTGTATTGACTTTCGTCGAAATCCTCCCACCACTGCTTCAACTTTGATTAATGGCACAGCGGTAGATGTGGTAAACCAATACAAGTACTTGGGCACCATTTTAGATGATAAATTGAATTTATGCCCGGTCTAACAGATACCTGAGATCATTTGTACCATCAGCTGTTGGGTTTCTCAATAAACTATAGGTCATCTGCCATCCCTGCCATTTCACAGCATATACTTTTCATCTTTTAAGTGTAGTGTACATGTGTATTTATTTTTTTATCTATTTACTATTTTAGGTTTTATGTGCTTTTTTGTGTTAATGTTTATGTGTTTATGTGTTGACTACATGTTGTGAACCAAATTGCCCCTTGGGGACATTAAAGATATTTCAACTTCAACCGCTCGAGGAATTGGCATCACGGCGAACGGTTGGGTTTAGGAAACGTGACACGCAAGACCCGATCTCTGGTCTCCTGGGTGAAGGTCCAGTGTTGTTTGACCCATCCACCCCCCCGACCCCCCCGACCAACCTCCCATGAAACGCGGATTTTCGTCCTTTCCTACTACTCGCTAGGGCGTCAATTGACACGCAATTGCAAGCTAATGTAAGTCAATGGAGGCCAAACAGCGTTGATAAACACGCTAAAAAATGAGTATGTGTCTTGATCACGCCCAAAATGGCATACCAATTGGTGTGTCATACATACGCCATTTCATGAGATCAGTCTGCATACTAAGACATCTCACTGTTTGTTTTTAAAACTATGTATGAGCTGTGAGGACAGGCTCAGCCGTCACCCATCCAGCCAAGTTTAGCTCAACTTTCATCATTTTACCAGTAAACCTACTAAACACTGGGCTGTTGTTTCACCGTCCACGGCTCTGCTTATGCATAAAGAGAGGTGGTTTATTCGAGTTAATTTTTTTTTTTTTAATGGCAAATGTGTGATCAGTCTCAAACGCTGTGTAGATTGTGTGTGTGTGTGTGTGTGTGTGTGTGTGTGTGTTTGTGTGTTAGTGTGTTTGTGTGTGTGTGTTGTTGTGTGTGTGTGTGTGTGTGTGTGTGTGTGTGTGTGTGTGTGTGTGTGTGTGTGAGAGAGCTGTTGTTTATTGAACAGAAACAGAAATATGAAGAGGACATGTTGTGTTGGAGCTGTTTGTTGAGCAGTCCTGAACTAAAGCAGCTGACTGCAGGATAAACAAGACAAGGTTTTAATATCAGAATCATTCACAACTTGTTTATCACATCCAGAGAATAAATATTAATATTAAAGTCTGACGAGCAGGATCAGGTGATTATTCTTTATAGTTTGACTTTAAGAAATGTCTTCTGTTTCAGGGTTTTGATGGCCTGAAAGGAAAACTCTTTGGCATGAAACTGCTTAAATATGATGATTCGATAACGTATGAAATATGAAAATATCATCAGCCGTTCGAAGATCAGTTAAATAAATGTCGTCCCGAGAAGAAGGTGAGTCCCAGTTCTTATAAAGTCCACTAGATGATGCTCCAGAGTTCAGCTCTGCAGAAGATCATTTAGCCTCTGACAGGAAATCATAAACGACGGCACTATTTTGTGAAGCGTATGGATATCCGATGATGATGATGTGCAGCCCTGTCGGTTGCTGTGGAACCACGTGGCTGCTCGTGGTCCGAAGTGTTCAGACTCCCAGCAGGATCCCAGAGAACAGAGAGTCCTGCAGGACCCTGATGGTCGACCCGGTGGCGTTGTCCACAAACACAGACACGTACTCTCCAGCCTGCACACACGCAAACATACAAACGTCAGTAGTTTTAGTTAGTGGGGTCAGCCCAATGTTCCCACATTTCAAAGATTTTTCTTAAAATTAGGCCCTATGTTCCCACAGCCCTATGTTAGGGTTAGGGGGTTAGGGATAGTGTTATTGTAACATTAAGCTCTTATACAGATGCCGTCAATGTAGTGAATACAACAACAACAACAACAAAACGTGGAATGCTTACGAATTACAGTCATTGAACACACACAGATTGCATTGGTGAAATACTTTGACAGTAACAACACAACCCTCATGCACTTTGGTCTCTGGTTCCTCCCTGGTTTGATGAGAACATGCAGAAATCTGGACTTGGTTTGGTCTGCAGGTGTGTGTCGTACCTGTAGATAGAGCGTTCCTGTCAGTAGGATGCTGAATGTTCCTCCCGCTGCTGCCACGCCCATCACAGACTCCACAGAGCTAACAAACACACAAAACACACAAAACACAGCATAAATAATCTGCAGACGTATCACAACAGGGACAGTCCATCCATTTAAAAGTGATATAGGACGTAAGTAGTTGCAGTTAAACTGACTGTTTCCCGTTCTAGATTAAACAAAACAAAATGTTGAATGTTAACACATCTCCATCCCAAGGTGACATGATTGTGTGTATTCTGTTGTAGTCCTTTCCTGTTTTATTTTGTAGTCTCTCTGTTCTCCCATGTTATGTCTTGCTTTACTTCCTGTCTTCTACTTTCCCACCTGTGTGATTACCTGTCCCCGCCCCTATGTGTTTCGCCTGTGTCTCGTTGTTTCCTCTGTCTTGTGTATTTAAGTTCAGACCCTGTTTACACGTACATGGTTATTTTTACAAACGGAGACATTTCCCTTCGTTTGTGCCCTTCGTTTACACGCAAATGGAGAATTCTCCTCTGAAACTGATATTTTCATAAACAGACATTTAAACCTCTTGGTTTTCAGAAAAGTTTTCGTTTATATGTACCCGTGTATATATGCAGTCAAGAGCACGCCAGACCTGTAGGTACCTTGTAACGAGAAGCTCAAGCCCACGTTAGCCAATCAGAATCCCAACAATAGCAACAACAGTAACCAAACACTACCTCTTTCCCTCTCTCGGCTGCCTAAACCTCCGTTTGTCTCAGTTTACGTGCAAACGTGCAAACAAGGTTTTCCAAAATCTCCACTTTGGCCGGAGTTTTTAGAAATAATCGTTTTCTTTGATAAAAACGGGGTTTCCGTGTAAATGAGAGGCCAAACTGCAGGAAAATATCTGCGTCTTCCCTTCGTGTAAACGGGGCTTGAGTCTTTCAAAAAACTCCGGCCAGAGTGGAGATTTTTGAGATCTTCGTTTGCACGTTTGCAGACAAACGGAGGTTTAGGCAGCTGAGAGAGAGAAAGAGGAAGTGATTCATTGCTGTTGTTGCTATTTTCTGGATTGTCATTGGCTTGAGCTTCTCATTTACACCGCCACCTACAGGTCTGGCGTGCTCTTGACTGCATTGACGGCATATATACACGGAGACATGTAAACAAACACTTTCTGAAAACTGACAGCTGTGCACAATGTTATTTTTGAAAAAGGAGAGGTTGAAATGTCCGTTTATGAAAATAGCCGGCCATGTGGAAACGTAGCATCAGTCTGGCCTTTACTACTGTGTGAGATCGTCTGCTTCCATGTGTTCAGCCTTTAAGCGGATTTCCTGTGTCCTGTTTTCCATCGGAGTTTGACCATTTCCTGTTTTCCTGGATTTCCCTCTGCCTGTCGTTTACTGGACACTGTTGCTTGTATTTTATTAGCGTGCTAATAAAACTAATGTATTTGACATATTCGAGTCGTGCATTCTCTGTGTGCGTGATACAAGGTGACAACTGACACAGTCCCTAAGCGTTTGTTTTGAAAAAGCTTAGAGACTGAACAATAAATCACATTTTAATCGTCATCTTGGTATCTATATGCGTGTGTTGTTTCGCAGTCAGAGCGCCACGGAGAAGAGGAAGAGAAGGAGGACGAGGAGACGAGCTTCTGTTGCTCTCTGTGGCACAGGTAAATACATTACCCGCAATCCCTCACTCCACAGGTTATCAGGCTACATCTCCACTGCTACGTCTTGGTTTAAAAATTAATATCTGAATATCTGCTACATTTCACCCTCTCATTCCCCCTGCTCTGGTGCTTCCCCCTCTCATTCCCCCTGCTCTGGCGTTTCCCGCTCTCATTCCATCTTCACATATGCTACCCAAATAGCTGTCTGAACAGGGAAGTTGTAGCTGCTTAGGTGAGAGTTTGTGAAGGATTATTAAGTGACAGAAGAGTCCAGAGACCACAGATAATAGAGAGAGGGAAAGAGTGAGAGAGAGAGAGGTACTCACAGGTTGCTCTGGCAGAGCGACTCGATGCAGATTGCTGCTCTCACGCTGTCTCTCAGTCTCACCTGGACTCTGTCTCCTGATTCTGACACACACACACACACACACACACACACACACACACACACACACACACACACACACACACACACACACACACACACACACACATGTTTACATGATGCCTCCGTCACACAAATAACCTACTGACGCAACAATGTTGTCATTGTGTAAAATCTGGTTTGGTTTTGGTTTCCAACACAGCTTCTGTCAGTGTGTGTGCATCAGGTGAGCAGCAG
>NC_053122.1:1326619-1331619 GCF_010015445.1 Perca fluviatilis | reverse complement strand
ACGTATCTGGCTGACGGTGTGGTCCTTGCTAGTGAATCAGCTGGGTAAGTTTCATGCTGATATCTTTGACCCTACAAAGATGATGAGTCTCTGTGTCCAGTTTATTACCTGTCCTGTAATAAATGTTCAGTTTGTATGAAGCCATTTTTCATATTTGATATGTTGATATGAATTCAGTTGACATCAGGACAGAGATTCTGCTCATTTTCATCACATTTCATCTGTTTTCTTTTTAGATGTGGCTAACCTTTGAGGTTCTCCTGGATCCTTTGTTTCTCCGGTTGTCCCCCTTGTTGGAGTTTCTTCTGAAGATCAGCCAGGAGTTGAGAGGAGTTACTCTGGACAGATCCGAGGACAGCGGCTCCTGGAAGACACCAAGTATAGGCTCAAATGTTTAATACGCCACATTTCTGCAGAACAAGATTTGTCTTAAAATATTTCAAAATGTTGCATACAGTAAATATCGGAAAAAGAGACTGACTTAAAACGTCATTAAAAAAAGCATTGGCGACAATCTGGACAGACCCGAGGACAGCGACCACAACAAAGTAGGTTCAAATGTTTAAAACGCCACGTTTCTGCAGAACGAGATGTCAAAAAATGTGACACAAACCTCGGAAAAAAAAAATAACTTCAAAAATGTGGGAAAAGCGTCGGAGACACTGGACAGATCTGCAGTGGCTCCTGGAAGACAACAACCACAATAAAGTATAGCTTCAAAAGTTTAAAACGCCACATTTCTGCATGTTAGGAGCCAGCTCGTTAAGGAAGCAACATAATGACAGGTGTTGTTGATACATTAAAGTTATTAATTAACATAAGAGTTTAAAAAAGGGATTAACAGAATCACAGGTGCACAAACTACAACGAAAAGAAAGAGCCTATGGATGTGATGACACTTTAAAAATAAGAATTAAAGGTCCCATGGCATGAAAATTCCACTTTATGAGGTTTTTTAACATTAATATGAGTTCCCCCAGCCTGCCTATGGCCCCCTAGTGGCTAGAAATGGTGATAGGTGTAAACCGAGTCCTGGGTATCCTGCTCTGCCTTTGAGAAAATGAAAGCTCAGATGGGCCAATCAGGAATCGTCTCCTTATGAGGTCATAAGGAGCTATATAAGATACAGTATTAGGGGACCACTAAGGTCTATATAAAAAAGACTTCAGATACAGTATTAGGGGACCACTAAGGTCTATATAAAAGAGACTTCAGATACAGTATTAGGGGACCACTAAGGCCTATATAAAAGAGACTTCAGATACAGTATTAGGGGACCACTAAGGCCTATATAAAAGAGACTTCAGATACAGTATTAGGGGACCACTAAGGTCTATATAAAAGACTTCAGATACAGTATTAGGGGACCACTAAGGCCTATATAAAAGCATCCAAAAAGCAGCATGTCATGGGACCTTTAAACCACTAAACTATGGATGCACCAAATCCAGATTTTTGGGCCAAATCCTGAATCTCCTGGTTGAGATTGTGCTGACTCCTCCTCCCATCCTCAGTCCATGACCACAGTAAACACATGAATGAAGTAAACAGGGACTGGCCTTCCTTTGCCGTACCTGAAGTTGCTGCATTCTGGCTGCTGTCTGGAGATTCCTTCGTGCACAACTCGTATTCTTTCACGTTTCAGGCCAGATGTTGTAACAGCGGCCATGTTGTGTATAGTTTAGGGTCCTCGCCACCACCAGACCAATCAGCGTTGAACAGATTGAACATGTAGCTGGACTTGAATGGCCTTCTTTTGACTGAAAGTACTGCCAAACAACAACTTGTTCTGCTCACCAGTTCCATGTCCACTTTCTCACAGCCTACTGCATTGAACGCTCCACCTACATAAACACCTTCCTGTAATCAACTGCGCCGTCGTTACGGCGACCAGCGTAGTCCGCCGAGTGCAAGCGTAGGGTTCGGTTCACTGGGAATATATTCTAAGGTTTGGAAGAAACCGAACCCCGTCAAAAAGCCCAATATTCAGCTGAATCTGAATCCTGGATTCAGTGCATGCCTGCACTAAACTATGCAAAGAAGATAGCAACAGCATGGTGGCTCAGTGGTTATCACTTCTAACTCACAGCAAGATGGTTCTGGGTTCAAGTCCACGTTGTTCTGGGTCTTTCTGTGTGGAGTTTGCATGGGTTTTGTCTGGGTGCTCTGTTTTCTTCCCATCATAAAGACATGCATACTAGGACTACAGTTGAAAATTAGCCGACTGGCTAGCACTGGACCATTTACAGAAATGTTGATTAATGTGCATTGTTCCAATCAAATAAACTTATTTACTTAAACAAAACCTTACTAATTATTACTACTTTTAACTAAACACAAACAAACCAACGCTCACTTTTTATTGGCTACACTAAACTAGCTGGTCGTCTAGGCGTCAGCTAATGGGGATCCTTATAATAAATACAAATACAAATACTGTAACGGCCTCTGATACAGAGCCACACGACCGGCCTTTCGTACGATGTCATACAAACCCGTTGGTGAGAAGGCGTTGGTTGAACTGGAGTTCCGGTGCAGATTTCTTACCAGCATCTCCGCGCTGACGGCCTCATCGTCCTCCTCCAGGATCTCCTCGCTCTCCCCGCTCTCCGCCTCCTCGACGCTCGCCGCCGCTATCACCTTCATCGTCATCATCATCAGACCCAGGAGCAGAGGCAGCAGCAGCCGCCCTCCTGCCCCAGCCGGAGAGCTCCGTCCCTGGGACGACCTGGCCGGCATGCTGCCTGTCTGTGGAGGAGGGAGAGAAGGATCATGGTAGCTTCTTGTTAAGGTTGTTATCCCACCTGTTTCCAAATTGGAAAGAAAGCTTCAAAAATGTCGGGAAAATGTGACTAAATAATGTCGAAATAAGTCACAAAACCATTGGGACCAATACGTTAAATTTTGACCCAGAAAAACTAAAAGTTGTTTAATTCAAAGATATTCTCAATTTGTTCATCTGAGCCTGAAAGTTTGAACATCCTGAATGAGTCCAAATGAGTAAAGAAAAGTTAACAGATTTAAAATAAACAGCAAAAGTCTCAACAAAAGCGACATAAATGTTTATAAAAGAGTCAAAAATGTAGAAAAAGTCATCAGAAACCTTGAAAAAGAGTTAAAAACATCAAAGAGAGCTTCAACAAAGGGACAAAACTGAAAAAAAACTGTCAAAAAATATCTTGCCTTGGGCACCAAATAGGTTATTGGTTAAATGTAATGCAGCTTTAATCCTCCTGTTGTCAAATTTGAGCCATTTTCAAAAAGTTTTTATATCAGAAATGTGGGTTTCTTTCAACCAAATTTCAAAACAAAATAATGTGGATGGTTCCCTACAACGCTCTTCACAAGTTAAATAAATGATCAGTTCACTACTTACATTGAATTTGGGTGTTTTATAAAATTGTATATAGCATGTAAAGAAAAAATTATATTAGAACCCTGAAAAAGATTGGAAACAATGTAAAAGAAAGCACAGAAAAACAGTCTGATGACAAAAACATCAGAAAAAGTGACAAAAAACTTGGAAAAAAGTGACAAAAACCTAAGGATAAGCTTAAAGAAATGTCAAAGAAAAGATATTGGCAGAAAATTCGAAAAAGTACAACACAAGAGAAACAGACACGCTCCAAAGATGGTGCATGTGAAGCAGTGTTATGGTATCTGTTGAAATAGGGCTTATCACGGTCTCCCCTGGCTGTAGATAGGTGAAATAGTTCTGTAGCTAGAGGAGACCGTGATAAGCCCTATTTCACCTATCTACAGCTAGAGGAGACCGTGATAAGCCCTATTTCACCTATCTACAGCTAGAGGAGACCGTTATAAGCCCTATTTCACCTATCTACAGCTAGGGGAGACCGTGATAAGCCCTATTTCACCTATCTACAGCTAGAGGAGACCGTGATAAGCCCTATTTCACCTATCTACAGCTAGAGGAGACCGTGATAAGCCCTATTTCACCTATCTACAGCTAGAGGAGACCGTTATAAGCCCTATTTCACCTATCTACAGCTAGGGGAGACCGTGATAAGCCCTATTTCACCTATCTACAGCTAGAGGAGACCGTGATAAGCCCTATTTCACCTATCTACAGCTAGAGGAGACCGTTATAAGCCCTACTTTCACCTATCTACAGCAGAGGGGACCGTGATAAGCCCTATTTCACCTATCTACAGCTAGAGGCGACCGTGATAAGCCCTATTTCACCTATCTACAGCTAGAGGAGACCGTTATAAGCCCTATTTCACCTATCTACAGCTAGAGGAGACCGTTATAAGCCCTATTTCACCTATCTACAGCTAGGGGAGACCGTGATAAGACCTATTTCACCTATCTACAGCTAGAGGAGACCATGATAAGACCTATTTCACCTATCTACAGCTAGAGGAGACCGTGATAAGCCCTATTTCACCTATCTACAGCTAGAGGAGACCATGATAAGACCTATTTCACCTATCTACAGCTAGGGGAGACCGTGATAAGCCCTATTTCACCTATCTACAGCTAGAGGAGACCATGATAAGACCTATTTCACCTATCTACAGCTAGGGGAGACCGTGATAAGACCTATTTCACCTATCTACAGCTAGGGGAGACCGTGATAAGACCTATTTCACCTATCTACAGCTAGGGGAGACCGTGATAAGCCCTATTTCACCTATCTACAGCTAGGGGAGACCGTGATAAGCCCTATTTCACCTATCTACAGCTAGGGGAGACCATGATAAGCCCTATTTCACCTATCTACAGCTAGGGGAGACCATGATAAGACCTATTTCACCTATCTACAGCTAGGGGAGACCGTGATAAGCCCTATTTCACCTATCTACAGCTAGGGGAGACCATGATAAGCCCTATTTCACCTATCTACAGCTAGAGGACACCGTGATAAGCCCTATTTCACCTATCTACAGCTAGGGGAGACCATGATAAGCCCTATTTCACCTATCTACAGCTAGGGGAGACCATGATAAGACCTATTTCACCTATCTACAGCTAGGGGA
>NC_053122.1:1274119-1321619 GCF_010015445.1 Perca fluviatilis | reverse complement strand
GCTGGAACAGATGAATGTAGGGGAGTAACTAAAGTAACTAGTAACTAAAGCTGGAACAGATGAATGTAGGGGAGTAACTAAAGTAACTAGTAACTAAAGCTGTAACATATGAATGTAGTGGAGTAACTAAAGTAACTAGTAACTAAAGCTGGAACAGATGAATGTGGAGTAACTAAAGTAACTAGTAACTAAAGCTGGAACAGATGAATGTGGTGGAGTAACTAAAGTAACTAGTAACTAAAGCTGTAACAGATGAATGTGGAGTAACTAAAGTAACTAGTAAGTAAAGCTGGAACATATGAATGTAGTGGAGTAACTAAAGTAACTAGTAACTAAAGCTGGAACAGATGAATGTAGGGGAGTAACTAAAGTACTAGTAACTAAAGCTGGAACAGATGAATGTAGCGAGGAGTAACTATTAACTAAAGCTGGAACAGATGAATGTAGGAATAACTAAAGTAACTAGTAACTAAAGCTGGAACAGATGAATGTAAGCGAATAACTAAAGTAACTAGTAACTAAAGCTGGAACATATGATTAGCTGGAGTAACTAAAGTAACTAGTAACTAAAGCTGGAACAGATGAATGTAGTTGTAACTAAAGTAACTAGTAACTAAAGCTGGAACAGATGAATGTAGCGAGTAACTAATAGTAACTAGTAACTAAAGCTGGAACAGATGAATGTAGGGGTAACTAAAGTAACTAGTAACTAAAGCTGGAACAGATGAATGTAGAGAGTAACTAAAGTAACTAGTAACTAAAGCTGGAACAGATGAATGTATAGGAGTAACTAAAGTAACTAGTAACTAAAGCTGGAACATATGATGTGTGAATTAACTAAAGTATACTAGTAACTAAAGCTGGAACAGATGAATGTAGCGGAGTAACTAAAGTAACTAGTAACTAAAGCTGGAACAGATGAATGTAGTGGAGTAACTAAAGTAACTAGTAACTAAAGCTGGAACAGATGGTATGTTAAAGTAACTAGTAACTAAAGCTGGAACAGATGAATGTGTGAAGTAACTAAAGTAACTAGTAACTAAAGCTGGAACAGATGAATGTAGTGGGTAACTAAAGTAACTAAGTAACTAAAGCTGAACAGATGAATGTAGCAGAGTAACTAATAGTAACTAGTAACTAAAGCTGGAACAGATGAATGTAGTAGAGTACTAAAGTAACTAGTAACTAAAGCTGTAACAGATGAATGTAGTGAGATAACTAAAGTAACTAGTAACTAAAGCTGTAACAGATGAATGTAGCAAGGTAACTAAAGTAACTAGTAACTAAAGCTGGAACAGATGAATGTAGGATAACTAAAGTAACTAGTAACTAAAGCTGGAACAGTGAATGTAGTGAATTAACTAAAGTAACTAGTAACTAAAGCTGTAACAGATGAATGTAGCGGAGTAACTAAAGTAACTAGTAACTAAAGCTGGAACAGATGAATGTATGGGTAACTAAAGTAACTAGTACTAAAGCTGTAACAGATAAATGTGAGGTTAACTAAAGTAACTAGTATAAAGTAACTAGTAACTAAAGCTGTAACAGGTGAATGTGAGATAACTAAAGTAACTAAGTAACTAAAGCTGGCAAGATAAATGTAGGGATAACTAAAGTAACTAGTAACTAAAGCTGGAACAGATGAATGTAGAGGAGTAACTAAAGTAACTAGTATACTAAAGCTGTAACAGATGAATGTAGAGGAGTAACTAAAGTAACTAGTAACTAAAGCGGAACAGATAAATGTAGTGGTAACTAAAGTAACTAGTAACTAAAGCTGTAACAGATGAATGTAGAGGATACTAAAGTAACTAGTAACTAAAGCTGTAACAGATGAATGTAGGGAGTAACTAAAGTAACTAGTAACTAAAGCTGGAAAATATTAGATAACTAAAGTAACTAGTAACTAAAGCTGTAACAGATGAATGTAGTGGAGTAACTAAAGTAACTATGTAACTAAAAGCTGGAAGATGATGTAGGGGAGTAACTAAAGTAACTAGAACAAGCGACAGATGTGTAGGGTACTAGACTGTAACTAAAAGCTGTACAGATGATGGTAACTAAGTAACTAGTAACTTCAGGTGTAACAGATGAATGTAGGTCTAAAGTAACTAGTAACTAAAGCTGTAACAGATGAATGTAGTGGAGTAACTAAAGTAACTAGTAACTAAAGCTGTAACAGATGAATGTAAGTAGTAACTAAAGTAACTAGTAACTAAAGCTGTAACAGATGAATGTAGTGGGTAACTAAAGTAACTAGTAACTAAAGCTGTAACAGATGAATGTGAAGTAACTAAAGTAACTAGTAACTAAAGCTGTAACAGATGAATGTAGTGGGTAACTAAAGTAACTAGTAACTAAAGCTGTAACAGATGAATGTAGTGGAGTAACTAAAGTAACTAGTAACTAAAGCTGTAACAGATAAATGTAGCTTGGCAGGGACAAGGAGGAGGAGGGAGGGGGACAAGGAGGACAAGGGAGGGGATGGGGGATGGAGGGAGGGAGGGAGGGGACAGAGGGGGATGGAGGGAGGGAGGGGATGGAGGACAGAGGAGGATGGAGAGGACAGAGGACAGAGGACAGAGGAGGAGGGACAAGGAGGACAAGGAGGGAGGACAAGGAGGAGGACGGGGGGACAGGATGGAGGATGGGGGAGGACAGAGAGAGAGAGACAGAGAGAGAGAGAGGGGTAATGACATGCAGCAAAGGGCCGCAGGTCGGAGTCAAACCTGCGGCCACTGCGACAAGGACTGAGCCTTTGTACATGGGACAACGCACCTATCCAGGCGCCCCAATATAAAAACTTTTTGAAAATGGTTTGTCACTTTTTTCGACATTATTTAGTCACATTTTCCCGATGTTTTTGAAGCTTTCTTTCCAATTTTTTCATGTCACTTTTCTGCACTTTTTTTTAATAAAAAATACAATTAAAATGCTATAAAATTTAATAAAACCCCAAATTCAATGAAAGTAGTGACCTGATCATTTATATAACTTGTGAAGAGTAATGGTTGTGTTATGGAACCATCCACGTTATTTTTTTTGACAATTTGGTTGAAAGAAACCCAAATTTCTGATATAAAAACTTTTTGAAAATGGGTCAAATTAGACCTGAAGACAACAGGAGGATTAAAGCTGCATTACATTTAACCAATAACCAATTTGGTGCACAAGGCAAGATATCTTTTAAGCTTTATCGACTTTTATGACATTTTTTATTGTTTCTTTTCACAGTTTTGTTGCTTAGTTGAAGCTCTCGTTGACGTTTTTAGCTCTTTTTAAGGTTTCTGACGCCTTTTTTCTACCTTTTAGAGACTTTTAAAAACATTTATGTCGCTTTTGTCGAGACTTTTGCCATTTTTTTTTAAATCTGTTAACTTTTCTTTACTCATTCAGACTGCTGGCATTTGCTGATGAAATATGACATATAGATGTTGATGAGTTTCTCTTCCTGGGGAGTTATTACATCATCAGTTGCTGCAGAAACATTTCCTCGCCGTTACGTCACGTCTGAAGCAGGAAGATAAAAGTTTATCTGAGCCGACAGTTTGTTTCTCAGACGCTCAGCTGGAATCAGAGCCGACTCTTTCCAGGAATCGCTCACTGGCTCTAGTGGCTGTAATTCTGCACCAAGGCTGAATGTTGGGACGACTAAGGTCTATATAAAAGAGACTTCAGATACAGTATTAGGGGACCACTAAGGTCTATATAAAAGAGACTTCAGATACAGTATTAGGGGACCACTAAGGTCTATATAAAAGAGACTTCAGATACAGTATTAGGGGACCAGTAAGGTCTATATAAAAGAGACTTCAGATACAGTATTAGGGGACCACTAAGGTCTATATAAAAGAGACTTCAGATACAGTATTAGGGGACCACTAAGGTCTATATAAAAGAGACTTCAGATACAGTATTAGGGGGACCACTAAAGGTCTATATAAAAGAGACTTCAGATACAGTTTAGGGGACCACTAAGGCCTATATAAAAGAGACTTCAGATACAGTATTAGGGGACCACTAAGGCCTATATAAAAGAGACTTCAGATACAGTATTAGGGGACCACTAAGGTCTATATAAAAGAGACTTCAGATACAGTATTAGGGGACCACTAAGGCCTATATAAAAGAGACTTCAGATACAGTATTAGGGGACCACTAAGGTCTATATAAAGAGACTTCAGATACAGTATTAGGGGACCACTAAGGCCTATATAAAAGAGACTTCAGATACAGTATTAGGGGACCACTAAGGTCTATATAAAGAGACTTCAGATACAGTATTAGGGGACCAGTAAGGTCTATATAAAAGAGACTTCAGATACAGTATTAGGGGACCAGTAAGGTCTATATAAAAGAGACTTCAGATACAGTATTAGGGGACCACTAAGGTCTATATAAAAGAGACTTCAGATACAGTATTAGGGGACCACTAAGATCTATATAAAAGAGACTTCAGATACAGTATTAGGGGACCACTAAGGCCTATAAAAGAGACTTCAGATACAGTATTAGGGGACCAATAAGGTCTATATAAAAGAGACTTCAGATACAGTATTAGGGGACCACTAAGGTCTATATAAAAGAGACTTCAGATACAGTATTAGGGGACCACTAAGGCCTATATAAAAGAGACTTCAGATACAGTATTAGGGGACCAGTAAGGTCTATATAAAAGAGACTTCAGATACAGTATTAGGGGACCACTAAGATCTATATAAAAGAGACTTCAGATACAGTATTAGGGGACCACTAAGGTCTATATAAAAGAGACTTCAGATACAGTATTAGGGGACCACTAAGGCCTATATAAAAGAGACTTCAGATACAGTATTAGGGGACCAGTAAGGTCTATATAAAAGAGACTTCAGATCCAGTATTAGGGGACCACTAAGGTCTATATAAAAGAGACTTCAGATCCAGTATTAGGGGACCACTAAGGTCTATATAAAAGAGACTTCAGATACAGTATTAGGGGACCACTAAGGCCTATATAAAAGAGACTTCAGATACAGTATTAGGGGACCACTAAGGTCTATATAAAAGAGACTTCAGATACAGTATTAGGGGACCACTAAGGCCTATATAAAAGAGACTTCAGGTACAGTATTAGGGGACCACTAAGAGTCTATATAAAAGAGACTTCAGATACAGTATTAGGGGACCACTAAGGTCTATATAAAAGAGACTTCAGATACAGTATTAGGGGACCACTAAGGCCTATATAAAAGAGACTTCAGATACAGTATTATGGGACCACTAAGGTCTATATAAAAGAGACTTCAGATACAGTATTAGGGGACCACTAAGGCCTATATAAAAGAGACTTCAGATACAGTATTATGGGACCACTAAGGTCTATATAAAAGAGACTTCAGATACAGTATTAGGGGACCACTAAGGTCTATATAAAAGAGACTTCAGATACAGTATTAGGGGACCACTAAGGCCTATATAAAAGAGACTTCAGATACAGTATTAGGGGACCAGTAAGGTCTATATAAAAGAGACTTCAGATCCAGTATTAGGGGACCACTAAGGTCTATATAAAAGAGACTTCAGATACAGTATTAGGGGACCACTAAGGTCTATATAAAAGAGACTTCAGATACAGTATTAGGGGACCACTAAGGCCTATATAAAAGAGACTTCAGATACAGTATTAGGGGACCACTAAGGTCTATATAAAAGAGACTTCAGATACAGTATTAGGGGACCACTAAGGCCTATATAAAAGAGACTTCAGGTACAGTATTAGGGGACCACTAAGATCTATATAAAAGAGACTTCAGATACAGTATTAGGGGACTACTAAGGTCTATATAAAAAGAGAGCTTCAGATACAGTATTAGGGGACCACTAAGGCCTATATAAAAGAGACTTCAGATACAGTATTATGGGACCAGTAAGGTCTATATAAAAGAGAACTTCAGATACAGTATTAGGGGACCACTAAGGCCTATATAAAAGAGACTTCAGATACAGTATTAGGGGACCAGTAAGGTCTATTTAAAAGAGACTTCAGATCCAGTATTAGGGGACCACTAAGGTCTATATAAAGGAGACTTCAGATACAGTATTAGGGGACCACTAAGGTCTATATAAAAGAGACTTCAGATACAGTATTAGGGGACCACTAAGGCCTATATAAAAGAGACTTCAGATACAGTATTAGGGGACCACTAAGGTCTATATAAAAGAGACTTCAGATACAGTATTAGGGGACCACTAAGGCCTATATAAAAGAGACTTCAGGTACAGTATTAGGGGACCACTAAGATCTATATAAAAGAGACTTCAGATACAGTATTAGGGGACCACTAAGGTCTATATAAAAGAGACTTCAGATACAGTATTAGGGGACCACTAAGGCCTATATAAAAGAGACTTCAGATACAGTATTATGGGACCAGTAAGGTCTATATAAAAGAGACTTCAGATACAGTATTAGGGGACCACTAAGGCCTATATAAAAGAGACTTCAGATACAGTATTAGGGGACCAGTAAGGTCTATATAAAAGAGACTTCAGATACAGTATTAGGGGACCACTAAGGCCTATATAAAAGAGACTTCTTTAGTCAAAATAATTCATAATTCTTGCTTTTTGCACTAAAGAATTAGGTACAATTTCCTAAAAAGGAGGTTTATTGACCATGAATTCCAAAAATAAGTGTAAAACTATATAAGTTGGTGATGGTGTTCAGATATGGTAGTGAAAATAAGCATTATATGTAAAAAAAAAAAAAAAAAATTGCAAAAAACGCCAAACATTTCCAAAAAAGAAACAAAGACGCCAGAAAAAGTGTTGATTTTCATTGGTTTGGACCTGGGAGGATAATGCATGGTCAAATGGAAGCCAAAACTAGGGTTAATGTAATAAAACAGGAAGTGTAAGCTCAGCGGACTGTGTCTGTCTGCAGGACGAGTAACGGGAAGAGTACGGTGATCAACGCCATGCTGAGAGACCGCGTGTTGCCGAGCGGCATCGGCCACACCACCAACTGTTTCCTGAGAGTCGAAGGGACCGATGGAGACGAGGCTTACCTCACCACCGAGGCATCCAATGAGAGGAGGAGCGTCAGCGTATGACCAACACAGAGCCTTAAACCATCCTGACACAGAGCCCTGAACCATCCTGACACAGAGCACTTGAACCTTCCTGACACAGAGCCCTTAATCCTCCTGACACAGAGCACTTGAACCATCCTGACACAGAGCCCTTAATCCTCCTGACACAGAGCACTTGAACCATCCTGACACAGAGCCCTTAATCCTCCTGACACAGAGCACTTGAACCATCCTGACACAGAGCCCTTAATCCTCCTAACACAGAGCACTTGAACCATCCTGACACAGAGCCCTTAATCCTCCTGACACAGAGCACTTGAACCATCCTGACACAGAGCCCTTAATCCTCCTAACACAGAGCACTTGAACCATCCTGACACAGAGCCCTTAATCCTCCTGACACAGAGAACTTGAACCATCCTGACATAGAGCCCTTAATCCTCCTAACACAGAGCACTTGAACCTTCCTGACACAGAGCCCTTAATCCTCCTGACACAGAGCACTTGAACCATCCTGACACAGAGCCCTTAATCCTCCTGACACAGAGCACTTGAACCATCCTGACACAGAGCCCTTAATCCCCCTAACTCAGAGCACTTGAACCATCCTGACACAGAGCCCTTAATCCTCCTGATGCAGAGCACTTGAACCATCCTGACACAGAGCCCTTAACTCTCCTAACACAGAGCCCTAAACCATCCTGACACAGAGCACTTAATCCTCCTGACACAGAGCCCTTAAACCTTCCTGACACAGAGCCCTTAAACCTTCCTGACACAGAGCCTTTAACCATCCTGACACAGAGCCCTTAAAGCCTCCTGACACAGAGCCCTTAAGCCTCCTGTTTCAAATTTGACCCGTTTTCAAAGATTCCACACACTCACTCCCATCTCGTAAAATACAGACGCATGGTCACGTATCTTTGGCGTTGTTATTGACGCTTAAAGTCTCCTTTAGCGTCAGATCTAAACACGCTGGGTCGGGAATATTGGCGTCACTTTTGGTTTAGGAAAAGGTGGTTGGGGGGGCTTATAAAAGGTATACGCGGGACAGTTGGGTTAGATGAGATCCGAAGGTCTAAGAACATGCCACTGTCCCTTTAAATGTGATTATTACTTTCTTCAGATGACTTTGTGATCACCTTCCTCTCTCACTTTTCATGGTGCTTTTTTTCTGTTTTGACACTTTTTTAGCCACGCTTGGTGCTTTCTTTGGCGCCATTTTTGATGCTTTATCGCAGTTTATTTCTGACGTTTTTGCTGCTTTTTTGGGTGTTTTTTTTTACCACTTTTTGCCGCTTTTGTCAAATGGGTGTTTTTTCTCAATTTTTGCCATATTTTTCGCCTTTTTTTGAGCTTTTTTGGCACCTTTAATGCTGACGAATTCACATGGCACTTCAAAGTTCACACGTCCTCATTTCCTCTCTCCCCCATCAGACGGTGAACCAGCTGGCCCACGCACTCCACATGGACCCCACCCTGGACTCGGGCTGTCTGGTCAAGGTGATGTGGCCTAAAAGTCGCTGTGCTCTGCTGAGAGACGACCTGGTGCTGATGGACAGGTAACGCGCTGATCATCACACTTTCACACTATCTGTGAATATAATATATATTATATAAAAGTCTCTGAGTCCAACGTACATAATGAACGTGTTGGCAGCCAGCAGGGGTGCAAAGGATTGCATTGCTGTTATGATTATACCATAATTCTTTTATTTGTAATCTTCTGCATGAGTGTGTGCTGCTGTGTGTCCCTGTGTGTGTAACAAGCATAGTGTGCGTGCGCTGTGCACGAGCCTAGGAGCATTTTACTAATGCTCTGTTAAAATAACAATGAAATGCTGCGTTATTGACTTTAGACCAGGTTTTTGTTGGTCAATGGCGCGATCACTTCCTGCTGCCTCAAGATAGCAATACTCCCAGAATGCACCTGAACACACCTCCCTGTAAGACCAGCACGCCCAGAATGCACCTGAACACACCTCCCTGTAATACCAGCACGCCCAGAATGCACCTGAACACACCTCCCTGTAAGACCAGCACGCCCAGAATGCACCTGAACACACCTCCCTGTAATACCAGCACGCCCAGAATGCACCTGAACACACCTCCCTGTAATACCAGCACGCCCAGAATGCACCTGAACACACCTCCCTGTAATACCAGCACGCCCAGAATGCACCTGAACACACCTCCCTGTAAGACCAGCTCGCCCAGAATGCACCTGAACACACCTCCCTGTAAGACCAGCACGCCCAGAATGCACCTGAACACACCTCCCTGTAAGACCAGCTCGCCCATGGGCCACAGATGGGCGCACAACGTGGTTGCGCCCAGTGCAAGATGGGGCCCTGAGCGTACAAACAGAAAAACTGCAGCTGTGAAAAGAAATCCAGATGTCAGAACAGCAGTAGTAATCAAGATTAATCATCTCATGTATGCCTCAGCCCGGGCACTGATGTGACTCTGGAGTTGGACAGCTGGATCGATAAGTTCTGTCTGGACGCCGATGTCTTCGTTCTGGTGGGAAACGCCGAGTCAACGCTGATGAACACGGTGAGGAAACCTGGTTCTGATCCCGTCCAGATGGATAAGACATGATAAGGACTCACATCGGTATGTTTGTCATATCTTTCTGTCTGCAGGAGAAACTATTCTTCCACAAAGTCAGCGAGAGAATCTCCAAACCCAACATCTTCATCCTCCACAACAGATGGGACGCTTCAGTGAGCGAGCCCGAATACATCGAGGAGGTCCGTGATAGTTCACTAAACTTTAGTTCGAAAAGTTTATTGTACTGTTGATTTATAATGTTTACTAATTAATAGGGTTGGGTATCGTTTGGGTTTTTTACGATACCGGTGCTAAAACAGTACTTTTAAAACGGTGCCGGTGCCTAAACGGTACCTGAACTGAAATATATATATATATATAAATATATATATATATATATATATATATATATATTTATAATGTAAATAATATAAAATATAAAAAAGAGCACAAAACGACAGTTGGTAACAACTGATTCTTGAAAAACTGAAAAATTACATAAAAGAAGTAATATAATTTACTAGCGATCACGTGCAGCGACTGGTTAATATGCTTTTACGTCTGTTTTGGTGAGCCCAGAGGGAAAATATGGCATTTTAAAAGTAGCCTACATTTACGGTAGCTAGCTAACGGTAGACTACAGAGAGAGTAGCTAGCTAACGGTAGACTACAGAGAAAGTAGCTAGCTAACGGTAGACTACAGAGAGAGTAGCTAGCTAACGGTAGACTACAGAGAGAGTAGTTAGCTAACGGTAGACTACAGAGAGAGTAGCTAGCTAACGGTAGACTACAGAGAGAGTAGCTAGCTAACGGTAGACTACAGAGAGAGTAGCTAGCTAACGGTAGACTACAGAGAGAGTAGCTAGCTAACGGTAGACTACAGAGAGAGTAGTTAGCTAACGGTAGACTACAGAGAGAGTAGCTAGCTAACGGTAGACTACAGAGAGAGTAGCTAGCTAACGGTAGACTACAGAGAGAGTAGCTAACTAACTGTAGACATTAGACATTGTAGAAATTTGCGTTCTAATCTGGTCTGATTCCTACCAGATTCCATAGTGGAAGCAGGGGGTGGTGATGGCACAGTGGATGTGACACATGCCTTTGGTGTGGGAGATCTGGGTTTGATTCCCACTGTGATACATCAACCAATGTGTCCCTGAGCAAGACACTTAACCCCTAGCCTAGTTGCTCCAGAGATGTGCAACCTCTGACACACACTCACATATATATATATATATATATAGCACATGTGTCACACTCAAGGCCCGCGGGCCAAATCTGGCCCGTATATCAATTTGGGTTCACAATACATTTTGACCCTCCTAGTCACAGGAAAGTGTTTTTTAAACTGCAATAACCTGACATTCAAAGCAGAATATGGCAGATTTGCCAACTCTGAGATTCAGAAATTCCCCCAGAAGAAGAAGCAGAGAGAGAGTTTCCATATTCAGGCTGAGAAACAGGTTGTTGTTAAAAAAAATGTATAATTGTTTTGCTTGATTTGCTAAATTCTACGGTGACTAAGGAACTCTTTTGATGACTTTTGTAGCGCTTCATGTCAACACAAATGTGACAAAAAGTGTACAAAAATCTCAGGAAAAAGCAACAGATTTACCAAAAGGTGACAAATGTCTAAGAAAGCCACAAAAAAGTCGGAAGAAAAACAACAAAAATTAGGAAAAAAGCTACCAAAGTGTTTAAAAAAAAAGTGACATGCAGTAACAAAAGCACGTCAATAATCTCTCCATGTCTGGCCCTCGGTGGGATCTTCTCTTTCCAGTGTGGCCCTCTGGGAAACTGAGTTTGACACACCTGATATATAGCAATTGTAAGTCGCTTTGGATAAAAGCGTTAGCTAAATGACATGTAATGTAACATAATGGAACCAGGTTTCGGTACCCAAACCCAGTGAGAATGAGTTTGTCGTTTAACTCGGAAAATGTGGCAAAACTGTGTACATTGTTTTTCTTATTATTAATGGTTACAGGTTGGTGGGATTAATGGTTACGGGTTGGTGGGATTAATGGTTATGGGTTGGTGGGATTAATGGTTACAGGTTGGTGGGATTAATGGTTACAGGTTGGTGGGATTAATGGTTACTGGTTGGTGGGATTAATGGTTACAGGTTGGTGGGATTAATGGTTACAGGTTGGTGGGATTAATGGTTATGGGTTGGTGGGATTAATGGTTACAGGTTGGTGGGAATAATGGTTACTGGTTGGTGGGATTAATGGTTATGGGTTGGTGGGATTAATGGTTACGGGTTGGTGGGATTAATGGTTACGGGTTGGTGGGATTAATGGTTATGGTTGGTGGGATTAATGGTTATGGGTTGGTGGGATTAATGGTTACAGGTTGGTGGGATTAATGGTTACAGGTTGGTGGGATTAATGGTTACTGGTTGGTGGGATTAATGGTTACAGGTTGGTGGGATTAATGGTTACAGGTTGGTGGGATTAATGGTTACAGGTTGGTGGGATTAATGGTTACAGGTTGGTGGGATTAATGGTTACTGGTTGGTGGGATTAATGGTTACAGGTTGGTGGGATTAATGGTTACTGGTTGGTGGGATTAATGGTTACTGGTTGGTGGGATTAATGGTTACAGGTTGGTGGGATTAATGGTTACAGGTTGGTGGGATTAATGGTTACAGGTTGGTGGGATTAATGGTTATGGGTTGGTGGGATTAATGGTTATGGGTTGGTGGGATTAATGGTTATGGTTGGTGGGATTAATGGTTATGGTTGGTGGGATTAATGGTTATGGGTTGGTGGGATTAATGGTTATGGTTGGTGGGATTAATGGTTACAGGTTGGTGGGATTAATGATTATGGGTTGGTGGGATTAATGGTTATGGGTTGGTGGGATTAATGGTTATGGTTGGTGGGATTAATGGTTATGGGTTGGTGGGATTAATGGTTATAGGTTGGTGGGATTAATGGTTACAGGTTGGTGGGATTAATGGTTATAGGTTGGTGGGATTAATGGTTACTGATTGGTGGGATTAATGGTTATAGGTTGGTGGGATTAATGGTTATAGGTTGGTGGGATTAATGGTTACTGATTGGTGGGATTAATGGTTACTGGTTGGTGGGATTAATGGTTACAGGTTGGTGGGATTAATGGTTACAGGTTGGTGGGATTAATGGTTACAGGTTGGTGGGATTAATGGTTATAGGTTGGTGGGATTAATGGTTACTGATTGGTGGGATTAATGGTTACAGGTTGGTGGGATTAATGGTTATAGGTTAGTGGGATTAATGGTTACAGGTTGGTGGGATTAATGGTTATAGGTTGGTGGGATTAATGGTTATAGGTTGGTGGGATTAATGGTTACTGATTGGTGGGATTAATGGTTATAGGTTAGTGGGATTAATGGTTATGGGTTGGTGGGATTAATGGTGGGATTAATGGTTACTGGTTGGTGGGATAAATGGTGGGATTAATGGTTACTGGTTGGTGGGATTAATGGTTACTGGTTGGTGGGATTAATGGGTTTGTTTGTGGTTGGATTAATCGGTTTAGTTTATGATGATTTTATTATGTGTTTAAAATATGGTTGTATTAATTAGTTGATTAATGGTTAGTTGGATAATGTTGCTGGTTGTTTGGATTAATTTTGGTTTGGATTAATGGTTACAGGTTGGGGGGATTAATGGTTACAGGTTGGGGGGATTAATGGTTACTGGTTGGTGATTAATGGTTATAGGTTGGTGGGATTAATGGTTACAGGTTGGGGGGATTAATGGTTACAGGTTGGTGGGATTAATGGTTACTGATTGGTGGGATTAATGGTTACGGTTTGGTGGGATTAATAACTGATGTCCCCTGTGTGACCCAGGTGAGGAAGCAGCACCTGGACCGCTGCGTGAGCTTCCTGTCCGAGGAGCTGAAGGTGGTCGGGCTGGAAGACGCTCCGGGGAGGATCTTCTTCGTCTCGGCCAAAGAAGTCCTGAACTCCAGGATGCAGCGAGCGCAGGGCATGCCTGAGACAGGTGAGACAGGTGAGACAGGTGGGTTAGGGTGAGACGGGTGGGACAGGTGGGTTAGGGTGAGACGGGTGGGACAGGTGAGACAGATGAGACGGGTGGGTTAGGGTGAGAAGGGTGGGATAGGTGAGATGGCTGGGACAGGTGGGTTAGGATGAGATGGGTGGGACAGGTGGGATGGGTGAGACGGGTGGGTGAGACAGGTGAGACGGCTGAGACAGGTGAGACAGGTGTGCTGGGTGAGATGGGTGAGACAGGTGGGACAGGTGAGAGGTGAGACGGATGAGACAGGTGGGTTAGGGTGGGAGAGGTGGGATGGGTGAGACAGGTGAGACAGGTGAGATGGTTGAGATGGTTGAGATATAATAATAATAATAATAATAATAATAATAATAATAATAATAATAATAAAGATAATATATAAATGAGGCGTGCTGTGGTTGGGTGAGGTGGGCGCTCTGGCTGAAGGGTTTCAGGGGAGACTCAGAGAGTTCAGATGTTTGAGAGGGCGTTTGGCGTTATGAGGCGGGCATCCGTTTTACTATTCTGACGATTAGGATGATCAGGAAGCTGATGGGTGGTAATAACCGACAGTAGTAGCCGAAGTAATCATGGCGAAGCGTAACATTAGCGTATAATCATAACGAAACAACCGGTAACGTGGTAAACATTATTATTATGCGTGTTTGCCGTACGTGAAACGTAGTATGGGCACTGTAAGGCTGTCGCGTGGCGAAATGCCAGCGTAGCGTAGCGTAGTAATATAGCGCCGTATCGTATTATTGGTATCGTGGTATGGTATGTATAACTATGGCATATTGTATTCGTAGTATCTGGCGGCGTATGCTGCGTGACCGACAAAAGTATACGTATCCCGGTATGCGTCGTGTTTTCTTTATGAATTATCACCTAAATGACGTATTGGCCGTGGTAATAAATTAATGGTAAATCCGTATGTTTTATTCAAAGGTATATAACGTATGCGTTGCCGCGTCGTAATCGTCAATGCGTATACGATAATCATACCGTAGGCGTAATTATACGCATTCATCTGTTGTCGTGGTAAATGGTAATGCCGTATCTCGGCGTATGGCTATTATCGTCGTAAACCGTGAACTGGGCTGCCGTTATTTCATAACGACCGTGGCTACGACTCACTATTCACCGGGGTTAATATATAAAATTAAGAGGCGAGTTTTCCGACATGCTTCCTGGCGGCGAATCCAGAGACGCGTCGCGGGAAGGCAGGTGGACGCCGTCGGCATTACGCTCAAAACGGTGACTGGGAATGCGGGAGCATCTGGCACCATTATAAACAAAGAGCGGCGGGAGCGTTTTGCCGAAGGAAGATATAGTGGCTGCTGGGCGCAATAATACGAGCGCTGAAGCGCTCGACTGGGCGGATCCGCGTATTCCTGGAAGAACGGAGGGATACATTTCGATTTAATTAGAGGACAAATTAACAGTCTGAAAGCGCGACGGCGTCAAAATGAATCAGGAATATACCGGCGGGAGGTAACATGAAGATGAAGAAGAGTTTCGCGAATGGCTTCAATGCGCGTATTCTCAGAATTTTAAAATCGTCATTTATTGGCTGCATTATTCGGCATCACCAACGGCTGGGTTGCGATCAAACTGGCCGGAAAATTTCGCTTAACCTAATGTACTGGAGTTTGGAACATTCATTTACCTGAATATGGTCCCTGGATTCACCTGACGAAACCGTACGTGCATTTTGCCGCTGCGAAACTCGCCAGCTGGTGCAGTGGTTCAGAAATCGCGGACGAATAGTTTGAAAACTGTCGTTTCGAAAGTGAATGTGCCCGAAAGCGAACTAGATTATGCACTTTCAGACACCACTTTTATGGGGCAGGTTGGCGAATCTGGTCTACATGAACTGCTACTGGCATGTAGTAGGTTGGAATCTATCCACTACTGCTTTCTATTAATGTAGTTGGGATCTTCTCTAACTATATGTGCTGTATTAATTGTCTCCATACCTGTGTGTAATGAGTTAAGTTTCAATAATGTTTTACTTGTACTTGTTCTTCCACCCTTGTGAAGTTGAGTTAGTTCTAATGTGGAAATTTTCACAGTTATATGTTAGATTGTCTAATGACTACTATATTATTCACCATTTACTTCTTTTTAGAATTATTACATAACTCTGTGTTGTACTATGTATTCTAGATTTACACTTGGAATAGCTGTGTAGTAGGTTATTTCTTATCTTTACACTATTTTTTAATTCCTTTTGTTATTTAATAACTCTGGATATCTCGACACAAGTTTTTTTATTCTCTCCTTTTTTTAATTTTGAAAATGTATATAATTTTGTGTGTGAGTATAAACTCCTGTTTTGGAGAGTTCCTAACTCAGAACCCAATGAGCGTGTAAACTAATGTCAATATAGATCTACGTACTTTGTATAAGGTACGTTGTTCCATATTTCTATACTTTGTAAAACTGGTCGGTTGAACTATGGTTTTAATCCTTACTTACGATCCATCCCAAATGGCAATACAACTGTCTACAACATAGCTGTGGCATATGAAACATGGAGGGAGGGAGTAGCAACCATTCAACGATTAAAGGAAGCATATGGGAAATAACAGAGTAAGACTGTAGAAAGCAGCTGAAGTGGAACAAGGTCTTTAACTGAGTGTAGTAATGTGTAATGGGGAGGCTACCGTCCAGTGGTAACTGGAGTTCTCAGGGTGTAGCCTATACCACAGCTTAGCACAGTTACTCCTCTCCAATCCAGTTCCACTACACCCACAACACACCTACGCTACGCGCCCACCACACACACACACCACCACACCAAAAACCCCCCACCCACCACACATATACACCACACTTACACACTCACACCAACCTACCACAACACACACACACACACACACATATACATGCACGCATGGACACACATACACACACACATAAATGGATGCATGGACACACATATACACACAGACACACACACACAGGCACGCACAGACACACATATACAAACACACACACACACACACACCACACACCACAGGTTTTTGGAATATGAGGCAACCTTTTCTAGAAGCTGGTAGAAGGAATGAAAGAGAGACTCTGAGTTCACACGCTCCAACAAGTCCTCCACCGCTGGAACATGGCCGGAAACATCCTGTTACACACAGCTGCATGTCAACGGGAACATCCACGGTCAGTAACCGTGGAAACATCCTGTTACACACAGCTGCATGTCAACGGGAACATCCACGGTCAGTAACCGTGGAAACATCCTGTTACACACAGCTGCATGTCAACGGGAACATCCACGGTTAGTAGCCGTGGAAACAGCTTAGAGGAAGATCGTCTTTTTCAGAATAAGAGCACAAACTGGAATATTATCTGCATGATATACAGGCTACAAACTAAACTGCTGCTGTCACAGCGTTAAGTTTCCACCTCAGAAACACAGACAATGAGACTGTGTGTGTGTGTGTGTGTGTGTGTGTGTGTGTGTGTGTGTGTGTGTGTGTATGTGTGTGTGTGTGTGTGTGTGTGTGTGTGTGTGTGTGTGTGTGTGTGTGTGTGTGTGTGTGTGTTTCTCTGTTCAGAAGCTGCTGCAGCACGTGGAGGAGAGGATGATTGGCTGTCTGTCCCACCGCTGCTCCACCGGTGTCCTGCGGGACGTCCGAGACACTCAGAGCCACATGATCGGTACCCCGTCTCACTCTGTTATATATAGACATGTATATATATATATATATATATATATATATACATATATACTCAGGGTGCGATTTTCTGGGGGGTTATGTGTGTGGGATTTCACCCTTTCTGGTCTACTTGTCCCTGCCTCTGCTGAATTATTATTGTCCCCACTGACAGTGATCAATGCTACTTCACCAATAGACCATGACATACCTATCATAGCAGTATTTTAACTTAAAGGTGCACTATGAGTTCCTGCATGGTTTCAGCAGGATTTCATTTTTGTCTCAGATCGTAGTCATCTGTCCTTGATCCGCTAGCTGCCTGGTCCCTGAACGCACCGTGAAAAAGCCCGGTCTCGGGAGACCACACAGGGCTCACCGACAAGATGGTTGGGGGAGGGTTGGGGTTAGTTAGTCAGTTACTGGGGTGGCAGTCGGTGGTCCTTGAGCAAGGCACCGAACCCCCAACTGCTCAGGGTGTCTTTCCATGGGCAGCCCCCTCACTCTGACATCTCTCCATTAGTACATGTATAGGTACTCTGACATCTCTCCATTAGTACAAGTATAGGTACTCTGACATCTCTCCATTAGTACAAGTATAGGTACTCTGACATCTCTCCATTAGTACAAGTATAGGTACTCTGACATCTCTCCATTAGTACAAGTATAGGTACTCTGACATCTCTCCATTAGTACAAGTATAGGTACTCTGACATCTCTCCATTAGTACAAGTATAGGTACTCTGACATCTCTCCATTAGTACATGTATAGGTACTCCGACATCTCTCCATTAGTACATGTATAGGTACTCGACATCTCTCCATTAGTACGTATATGGTACTCTGACATCTCCATTAGTACAAGTATAGTACTCTGACATCTCTCCATTAGTACAATATTGTCTCTGACATCTCTCCATTAGTACATGTATAGGTACTCCGACATCTCCATTAGTACATATATAGGTACTCTGACATCTCTCCATTAGTACAAATTATAGGTACTCTGACATCTCTCCATTAGTACATATATAGGTACTCCGACATCTCCATTAGTACATGTATAGGTACTCCGACATCTCTCCATTAATACATGTATAGGTACCTTACACATCTCCATTACAATAGGTACTCCGACATCTCCCATTAGTACATGTATAGGTACTCCGACATCTCTCCATTAGTACATGTATAGGTACTCCGACATCTCCATTAGTACATGTATAGGTACTCCGACATCTCTCCATTAGTACATGTATAGGTACTCTGACATCTCTCCATTAGTTACATGTATAGGTACTCTGACATTCTCCATTAGTACATGTATAGGTACTCGACATCTCTCCATTAGTACATGTATAGGTACTCCGACATCTCTCCATTAGTACATGTAAGTATTTCTTATATAGGTACCGACATCTCTCCATTAGTACATGTATAGGTACTCTGACATCTCATTAAAGTACATGTATAGGTACTCTGACATCTCTCCATTAGTACATGTATAGTACTCTACACATCTCCATTAGTACATATATAGGTACTCTGACATCTCTCCATTAGTACATGTATAGGTACTCTGACATATCTCCATTAGTACATGTATAGGTACTCCGACATCTCTCCATTAGTACATGTATAGGTACTCCGACATCTCTCCATTAGTACATGTATAGGTACTCTGACATCTCTCCATTAGTACATGTATAGGTACTCCGACATCTCTCCATTAGTACATGTATAGGTACTCTGACATCTCTCCATTAGTACATGTATAGGTACTCTGACATCTCTCCATTAGTACATGTATAGGTACTCCGACATCTCTCCATTAGTACATGTATAGGTACTCCGACATCTCTCCATTAGTACATGTATAGGTACTCTGACATCTCTCCATTAGTACATGTATAGGTACTCTGACATCTCTCCATTAGTACATGTATAGGTACTCTGACATCTCTCCATTAGTACATGTATAGGTACTCTGACATCTCTCCATTAGTACATGTATAGGTACTCCGACATCTCTCCATTAGTACATGTATAGGTACTCCGACATCTCTCCATTAGTACATGTATAGGTACTCTGACATCTCTCCATTAGTACATGTATAGGTACTCTGACATCTCTCCATTAGTACATGTATAGGTACCATCTCTCCATTAGTACATGTATAGGTACTCCATCTCTCCATTAGTACATGTATAGGTACTCTGGACATCTCTCCATTAGTACATGTATAGGTACTCCGACATCTCTCCATTAGTACATGTATAGGTACTCTGACATCTCTCCATTAGTACATGTATAGGTATCCGTATCTCTCCATTAGTACATGTATAGGTACTCCGACATCTCTCCATTAGTACATGTATAGGTACTCTGACATCTCTCCATTAGTACATGTATAGGTACTCCGACATCTCTCCATTAGTACATGTATAGGTACTCTGACATCTCTCCATTAGTACATGTATAGGTACTCCGACATCTCTCCATTAGTACATGTATAGGTACTCTGACATCTCTCCATTAGTACATGTATAGGTACTCCGACATCTCTCCATTAGTACATGTATAACCTTCAACTTTGCAACATCTAACCCTCAACCTGGCAACCTGTAACCCTCTTTCTGGCAACCTGTAACCCTCTACCTATAACCCTCAACCTGGCAACCTATAACCCTCTACCTGGCAACCTATAACCCTCAACCTGGCAACCTATAACCCTCAACCTAGCGACCTATAACCCTCTACCTGGCAACCTATAACCCTCAACCTGGCAACCTATATAACCCTCAACCTGGCAACCTATAACCCTCAACCTGGCAACCTGTAACCCTCTACCTGGCAACCTATAACCCTCAACCTGGCAACCTATAACCCTCAACCTGGCAACCTATATCCCTCAACCTGGCAACCTATAACCCTCAACCTGGCAACCTATATCCCTCAACCTGGCAACGTATAACCCTCTACCTGGCAACCTGTAACCCTCTACCTGGCAACCTGTAACCCTCTACCTGGCAACCTATAACCCTCAACCTGGCAACCTATATCCCTCAACCTGGCAACCTATAACCCTCAACCTGGCAACCTATATCCCTCAACCTGGCAACGTATAACCCTCTACCTGGCAACCTGTAACCCTCTACCTGGCAACCTATATCCCTCAACCTGGCAACCTATAACCCTCAACCTGGCAACCTATATCCCTCAACCTGGCAACGTATAACCCTCTACCTGGCAACCTGTAACCCTCTACCTGGCAACCTATAACCCTCAACCTGGCAACCTATATCCCTCAACCTGGCAACCTATAACCCTCAACCTGGCAACCTGTAACCCTCAACCTGGCAACCTATAACCGTCAACCTGGCAACCTATAACCCTCAACCTGGCAACCTCTAACCCAGTAGCGCAGTTGATCGCTGAGCAAGCTTCGCGGAAAGTTCAGACCCGAAAGCAAGCCGATAAAGATGGCAGGTGAAGGTGGCGTTCCTGTAAAGAAATCGAAATATAGCTGTAAATTTCAACATGTTATCTACGTCATATTGACAACCTCCACGCTTTTCATAAGGTCTGTCGCATTGATTTTAACGTGGTGCACGGCGAGGAAAATGACATCACCCAGCAGCACATTAAAACAGCAGCACCATCACCATATGACTTTTTCTGACTTTTTTTCGACACTATACTATGACTTTTTGGACTTTTTTCGACATACTATACTATGACTTTTTTTTTACTTTTTTGACATACCATACTATGACTTTTTTTTTACTTTTTTCGACATACTATACTATGACTTTTTTTTTACTTTTTTGACATACCATACTATGACTTTTTTCAACATATTACATTACATGTCATTTAGCTGATGCTTTTATCCAAAGCGACTTACGATTGCTCTATATATCAGAGGTCCCACGCCTCTGGAGCAGCTAGGGGTTAAGTGCCTTGCTCAGGGACACGCTGGTTGATGAATCTCAGTGGGAATCGAACCCTGGGTCTCCCACACCAAAGGACATGTGTCTCTCCTTCCCCAGACAGCGTCCGTCCCCTGCTGTGTCCGTCTGTCCCTGAGGCGCTCTCCGCTCCCTCGGCCCCCTTCGACCTGACCTTTGACCTCGGCATCGCCGCCGTCTGCGCAGATTTCCGCGAGAACATCGACTTCCAGTTCTCTCTGGGCTGGACGGCGCTCGTCAGCCGTTTCCTGGGCAACGCCAACGCCAAGCGGGCGCTGAGCGGCGCCGAAACGCGCACGCAGGTCGGCAACATCACCCCACTCTTTGTTTATCATTTATATAATTTATATTATTCATATTATTGTTCATATTTTGGTTGTGAGAAACCTCGGCGCGGTCACTTTCCTACCTTCTGCAGGAACGCGCCAGCTTTAAGGACGAGATGGCGGTTTCCATAGCAACAGGCCTGGTCTCCGTGACGTCCCGGGCGTCCATGACGGTGCTGGTGATTGGAGGAGTGGTACGTCCCGTCGCTGTCCGTCAGTTCATTGTTCCGTTATTGGTTTTAAATGTTATTCTGAAAGGTTATGTGTGTGTTTGTGTCTGTGTGTGTGTGTTTGTGTGTATGTGTGTGTGTGTGTGTGTCTGTGTGTGTGCGTCTGTGTGTGTGTGTATGTGTATGTGTGTGTGTGTGTGTGTGTGTGTGTGTGTGTGTGTGTGTGTCTCTGTGTGTGTGTGTGTGTGTGTGTCTCTGGGTCTCTGTGTGTCTCTGTCTGTGTCCCGTTGTGTCTGGTCTCTTTTATGTGTCTCCTGTCTCTCTGTTGTGTATCTCTGGTGTGTGTGTGTGTCTCTCTGGTGTGTGTGTCTCTGTGTGTGTGTGTGTTCTCTCTCTTTGTTGTCTCTTTGTGTGTCTCTCTGTGTGTTTCTGTGTGTATCTCTTTGGTGTGTGTCTCTGGTGTGTGTATCTCTGTGTGTGTGTGTGTGTGTGTGTGTTCCCGTGTTGTCTCTGTTTGTGTCTCTGTGTGTGTCTGTGTGTGTCAGTGTGTGTTGTGTGTGTGTTTGTGTGTGTGTTTGTTTTTTTTTTTTTTTGTGTGTGTGTTTGTGTTTTTGTCTCTGTGTGTGTGTGTGTGTGTGTGTGTGTGTGTGTGTGTGTGTGTGTGTGTGTGTGTCTATGTCTGTCTCTGTGTTGTCTCTGTGTGTGTTTGTGTGTCTCTGTTGTGTCTCTGTGTCTCCTGGTGTGTCTCTGGGTTTGTCTCTGTGTGTGTGTGTGTGTGTGTGTGTGTGTGTTGTGTTTTTGTTTGTGTTGTCTCTTTTGTCTCTTGTTCGTGTGTCTCTTTGTGTGTCTTCTGTGTGTGTGTCTGTTTGTGTCTCTGTCTGTCTGTGTGTGTCTGTGTTTGTGTGTGTGCGTTGTCTCTGTCTGTCTGTGTGTCTCTGTGTGGTCTCTGTGTGTCGTCTGTCTGTCTGTGTGTCTCTGTGTGTCTGTGTGTCTCTGTGTGTGTCTTTGTGTGTCTCTGTGTCTGTGTTGTGTCCTTGTCTGTCTGTGTGTCTCTTGTGTGTCTCTGTGTGTGTCTCTGTGTGTGTCTCTGTGTGTGTGTGTGTGTGTGTCTCTGTCTGTCTGTGTGTGTCTCTGTGTGTGTCTCTTGTGTGTGTGTGTGTGTGTGTGTGTCTCTGTCTGTCTGTGTGTGTCTCTGTGTGTGTCTCTGTGTGTGTGTGTGTCTGCAGGTGTGGCGCTCTGTGGGCTGGCGAGTCATAGCTCTCTCCGTGTCTCTGTACGGTTTCCTCTTCCTGTACGAGAAGCTGACGTGGACGGACGCCAGCCGCGAGCGCGCTCTGAAGAAGCAGTTTGTGGCGCACGCCGCCGGGCGCCTACGGGCCATCGTACCGGCCGTCAGCGCCGCGTGCAGCCAGCAGGTGTACAAGTGAGGCCCCGCCCCGTTGTATCGTGTTGTTTGATCGTTAACGTAGCGCTACTTTGCACATTTCTGTGGGCCTGAGGTGTGTGTCACATTTTAGCTGCCAAAGCTCTGCTGCTGTGTGCTTCTTTTACCGACGATATCTTTTGCATTTCTTATCCAAACAACGTCAAACTTGGCGCTGCACTTATGCGTGCCCATAGCAAGACACCTGTCAAGTTTGAAATCCATCGGACTAATCCACACACACACACACACACACACACACACACACACACACACACACACACACACACACACAGACAGACAGACGTTCCTGCAATTTATAGATAGATACATTTACTTAGTTTCTGCAAGTGTTTTTTCTAGCATTTTGTTATGTTTTTAATGTTTTTTTTAATGGGGGGAGCGGGCAGAGCTTTAATCAGCTGTTGTGTGTGTATTTAAGGGGTGCTGTTGTGTGTGTATTTTAGGGAGCTGTGGTCCACCTTGTGTGTGTGTGTGTGTGTGTTTCAGGGAGCTGTGGTCCACATTGTGTGTGTGTGTGTGTGTGTGTGTTTCAGGGAGCTGTGGTCCACATTGTGTGTGTGTGTGTGTGTGTGTGTTTTCAGGGGTGTGGTCCACATTGTGTGTGTGTGTGTGTGTATTTTAGGGAGCTGTGGTCCACCTTGTGTGTGTGTGTGTGTGTGTGTGTTTCAGGGAGCTGTGGTCCACATTGAGCCGTCTGTCTCAGAGAGTGGACCTGAGCGAAGCCGAGCTGGAGGGAAACATCCGGACGCTGAGTTTCAGGATCCAGAGACTGGAGAACATCCAGCGCCGGGTCCAAGGCCTTCAGGTTAGGGTGGTAACACACAGGGAACCTGCACGGTCTACAGGGCAGCGAGGGAGGGGGATTGGAGAGCTCCACTTTTGAGGAAAATTTAAATTTTGAACGTCAAACAATTTCTTCTTTCTACATTCTGGTGAATTTTTCTGCAACAATTTGTGGTGCAAATGTCTTTATTCATGTTAAGGAAATTATAAAAGGTTATTTGGGGGGGGCTTGGTTGCACTTGCCAGATTTCTGTGTACTCACACAGAAGTCCAGTGCAGCAATCTAACGTTTGAAAGAGTTTTTACTCTGTGTGTGTTCAGGAACAGAGCCACGGAGCTGGAGACTCAGCTGGAGGTCTTCTCCGCTCGCTACCTGCAGGGGAACTGACCACGAAGAAGAACGGGGGCGTGGCTAGAAGAGATACAGCTACAGCTAGGAGATATACCACATTACTCTAAATCTAGGCCAATATATTAATCCTTGTGTTGACCTCGGGTCAAATTTGACCCGTTTTCAAAGTTTTTTATATCAGAAATATGTGTTTCTTTGAACCAAAATGCCCAAAAATAACCTGGATGCAGGGATGTCCGTTTTGCACGTAAAATTAATGATTACTTTTATTGAGTTTTGGGTGTTTTATTCAATTTTATAAACATGTTTAAATGGTTTTAAAACAGCCTCCTGACCAACCTTTGACATCAACCAGTCTGTGATTCTCTCAGCAAGCTCTGATCTTAACTATTAGTCAAAATAAGTCATCAGTTCTGCTTTTTTAACTCAGAAATTAGGTATAATTAGAACTTAGTCCCACCCACAACATTTGAGGTCGGGAAGTTGGGTCTGGACTTGATCCGTTGTGGAGCAACTATGCTCCAACCAGAGCTGTTTGCACCAATCAAATTGTCAGGGGGCGGGCTTTATACAATGATGGACAGATGATCAACAGTAACGTAATCAACAACGTCACCAAAGAGCACTTGGGTTGAATTTGTTTACAACAACACATGTCGCCCTGCAGGCTTTTATGACTTCTCCCGAGGTCCTGTAGCTGTAATAATGGATACAGCTACTGGTTGTAATTCACCATATGTTCTATTAATACATCCATGGTGTTATGATACATCCGAGGGATGTATGGATGCTGTAAAGCAAGGGTGTCAAACTCAACTTCCCAGAGGGCCACACTGGAAAAAAAGAATCACATCAAGGGCCAGACACGTTTAGTTTATTGATATGCTTTTATTTAATCGAAAAAGTCAAATATCTTTGACTGTATTATTGCATGTGTCATATAGTCTTCTCACTTACAGTTTGGTCGACAGATAGTCCTAAGGAAGTCAGGAGAAAGTTCCTCAGCCATCAGAGAAAAGAAGCACCCAAAAACATCAAAAATGTTAGAATCATAATCATAATCTGCAAGGGGCCAGATTAGTTTGTTTGTGTTGTTGATGTGTTTACAGCACAGAGTTTGACACCTGTGCTGTAAAGCCTGTAACGTGGGTGTAACGTCATTAGCGTTTCCCAAAAAAAAGGCAGAAAATAGGTCCTTAGAAATCTTACAATTTAGCAAATCAAGCAAAACAAAGATTACATTTTAGAAGTGGACTCACAGCTTTAATTTAGGAAACTCTTCTGCTTCTGGGGGAATTTCTGGGAGTCTCAAAAGTCTGCAAATCTACCAAATTCTGCTCTAAGTGTGTGGTGTAGTTGCCACTTTTGTTTTGGTGCACAACTAGGCATGGCCAGTATTTATCGTGAACCTAAATTGATATGCGGGCCGGATCAAAACCTGCCAGGGGCCGGGTTTGGGCCGCGGGCCTCGAGTTTGACACCTGTGCTCTAAAGAGTCACCTGAATACATCAGCTGTTTGGGCGGAGTTAGCAACTCCTTCAGCTGCATGGCTTCCAGGAAGGCTGCTCTCTGTATCCTCACCTATAGAATATTTTATCTATAATATTATATTAGAATATTAATCTGAGCCAACAAGCACTTTTGCCTATGAAGTTAACTTACTTATTAAGTTACACTGCAGCTTGTCTCTCCATCTCTCTTAATACTGGACCAGTTTGAGAGGTTGTTGTCCCATCAGACACATGGAGACAGAGGGTCCAGGGTGATTAAAACCCTCTCTCTTTAAGTATTTCCCATAATTGCAGCTAGAAAAACAGTTTCCTGTCTTTTTGGTTTGACGCACATCTAGGTGGGCCGGATTGAAATGTGCCAAGGGCCAGATTTGGCCCGCAGGCCTTGAGTTTGACACCTGCAGCTGCAGCCCATCTGGCCTCAGCTGTGTGTGAGATGGCGAGCAGCGCCCCCTGCTGGACCTGCTGGACCTCACACAGAAACATGACTGATCTTCAGTTAGAGCAGCTGTTAGAATAATCTCTGTAACACCATTAAAGACACACTTCACAAGTCGGTTCAGTGTGCTCGTGTCATTATTATTATTATTATTTAATTTTAATTTTAATTTTAATTTTAATTTTTAATTTTAATTTTAATTTTATATTATTATATGATTATTATTATTTTATTTTTATTTTATTTAATGTTATTATTATTTTATTATTATTATTATTATATGATTATTATTTTATTTTTATTTTTATTATTTATTATTATTTTATTATTATTAGTTGTAGTAGTATATTATTATTATTATTTTTATTTTTATTATTTTATTTTATTATTATTACAAACATGTTCAAATGTTGAGGTACTTGAGTCATTTCTCCTCACACCACTTTCTACTTCTACACGTTTTCCTTGTTTCTTTCCGACGTTTCCGATGTTCTTTCTCTACGTGTTTTTATGGGGGTTTTCTAGGTTTTTGTCGCTTTTTCCAATGTTTTCCGGCATTTTTTTGTCGTTTTGTTTGTGCTTTTTTTGTAGGTTTTTTTGGGTCTCTTTCCCTACATTTTTGTTGTTTTTTTCTGCATTTTAAAATGTTTTTTTTAGCTTTATCCAACAAGAGGCGCTAGAATGTAACTGAGTACATTTACTTGAGTACTGTAACAAAAGGACCTCGCAATTTGCCACAATCGTGTCCGAAGAACGGCGCCCTGCCGTGGTTTCACTTGTAAACTCATCAGATAATGGTTAGTGGTGTGTGTGTGTGTGTGTCTGTGTGTGTCTGTCTCTCTGTGTGTGTGTGTGTGTCTCTGTGTGTCTGTTTGTGCCTGTGTGTGTGTGTTGTGTGTGTGTGTTTCTGTCTGTATGTGTGTGTATGTGTGTGTTTCTGTCTGTTTGTGTGTGTGTGTGTGTTGTGTGTGTATGTCTGTGTTTCTGTGTTTCTGTGTGTGTGTGTGTGTGTGTGTGTGTGTGTGTGTGTGTGTGTGTGTGTGTGTGTGTGTGTGTGTGTGTGTGTGTGTGTGTGTGTGTGTGTGTGTGTGTGAGAGAGGCCTGAGATGTGTGTGTGTTCTGGAGATCTTGTGTGTTTAGAAGAACGGGATAATTTCCTCTTTTTTTTTGCCAGCAGGTTTTTATTAGTTTTACATTTTTGGGAGAAAACCAAATGTAAGAAAGTAGAATCCTAAAGAAGACAGAGTCCTACATGCATATACATCTCTCTCCCTTCTCCTCACACGCTGTAATAAATCAACATACTGTAATAAATCAACATATTGTAATAAATCAAAATAAATAAAGTCTCTGGATTCTGAAGGATTCAGCAGCTTTTAAAACACAGGTCACAAAGTTCAAAGAAAAATCTGAATATTCAGCATCAATAAAACAACAGAGAAATGAAGGGAAATGAGAGCTAAAAAGGAGGAATAAAATCAAGACAGAAGACCCAGAACACAGCAGAGAGAAGACAAACTAGGCATAGAAATATAAGCACTAAAAACATGAAACAAAATCAAGAAACTACAACGAATATCCAACAGGTTTAGAGAAGTGATTTCATATCGTCGAGTGATTCAGCAAGTGGAGTTTTTTTAAAGGTAATGTTTTGGGTATTTTAGCCTTTAATAGACAGGCCAGCTGTAGACAGGATAGGGAGGAGAGAGGGGGGGTAGACATGCAGCAAATGGCTGCAGGTCAGACCTGAACCCTGAGCCGCAGCGTTGAGGACTGAGCCTCTGCATATGGGCGCCTGGTCTACCAGGTGAGCTACCCAGGCGCCCGGCGAGTGGAGGGTTTTTATCTGGCACACAGACCCAGGATCAGCTTTCTTTGTTCCTCCCTCCGTCAGACTCCAGGCATTGTTGTTGTTGTTGTTGTTGTTGTAATACTCATCTCAGCCACAAGGAGCACATATATATCACATATACACTAAGAAATATCGCAGTATTAACAGCTTTATGTCTGTATATCTTAGCAGAAAGAGTTGCATTTCAGGGGGTTTTTAGATCTCAAATTGTATAATTTGTGCTCCGACATCAGTAGTTCAGAGACCTGTTGGTATCATTAGCAACCAGACACACACACACACACACACACACACACACACACACACACACACACACACACACACACACACACGCAAGCACAAACACACATACATACATACATACACACACATACACACACACGCACGCACCCACAAACACACATACACACAGATACACACACACAGACACACAATCACAGACACACACACGCACCCACACAAACACACATACATACACACACATACACACACACAGATACACACACAGACACACACACAAACACACACACAGACACACACCAGCCCCCTTACGTAGCTCCAGAGGAAGCTGTGTGTGGAGCCTCCTCAGAATGATTAAACAGCCTTTATGTAGACACCTTCAAGTGACCAACTATTCTAGCAACGATGACGCAGCGATTAGTGACGGTTCTCTCCGACCAATCAGCAGTCTGCAGGTTTCCACGTCACCTTTTGGTCTCGCCTCAGCTCGCTGGGAGCCTCGACTGAGGCGTTACTAAATAAAGTACCTGTTGGCAGGTATACCAGGGGCTTTTTATCAGAACGGACAAACTTTAAAAGGAGAGTAGAGTAGAGCCAAGGGGGGGTAAGCTTCGCTTCAGAACTGGAACCTCCTATGGCGCCATTCTGATGCTACCGAGCCATCACCTCCCGTTAGCATCCCATTGACTCCCATTCATTCTGATGCTACCGAGCCATCACCTCCCGTTAGCATCCCATTGACTCCCATTCATTCTGACGCTACCAAGCCATCACCTCCCGTTAGCATCCCACTGACTCCCATTCATTCTGATGCTACCTAGCCATTACCTCCCGTTAGCATCCCATTGACTCCCATTCATTCTGGCGTCACTCTGACAGAGAATAACTTTACATCTGAAGCGTTTAAAGACTCTATTTGTCTGTTGTTTATTTCTAAAGAAACACGACAATGTATAAAAGGCTCCATTACCTTGTAGCTCACGTTATGGCTCCGTAGCAGACGCTTTTATAACAACAGGCTAACGATTGGGTCATAACCACGAGACTTACTGTCACACAGTAGAGGAATTACCGTATAGTACAGGAGAAGCTCACAGGCAGTTTGGACTTCCATTATCTGTTTAGGTTTAATGACTAATGTTAACTAGCATGTTAGTGATCAGTAATTAGCCTGTGCCTATGTTATCTCCTTACATATACCTACGCTCTCCGTCTCTGTAACATTGGGAATGATTGAGATTTCTCTCGGCACAGCTACCAGAAGACTTCACACTTTCAGACAGGTTGCTCACGTCACATCTACGTCTTCAAGCTCAGTTGGAGGCTGCTCAGTAAAGCAAGAGATCACCGGAAAAGAGACTTCTAACATCCTTCACTGGTCTCTGTCCAGAGACACGGGGTCTCTTGGTCCATTATATATATACTGTCTATGAGTAGAGCTGGTACCACGGCCATACTGAATCATGGGAAAATACATGAGTACTTGTGTGTTTGGAACACGGTGAACTCGTCGCTGAACTCCTGTGGCCAATATTAGTATTACAACAACAAACTGGCTGTTTTCACAGACATCTGTGTATGTGTTCATGTTCCAGCTGGTTGTTGTTGTTAACCCTCAGCTTGTCTTTGACCTGTCGTCATGGTTTCTAGAGCAGAAATTATTTAGGTTTCTTTCAACCAAAAGTTACACGGACGGTTCCATGAAGCGCTCTTTACAGGATCAGTTCACTACTGTCATTCATACTTTCTGGTTGTCCCAAAACAGCAGTCAAAGTTTGCAGCGTTGCGACTCCAAGACAATCCAAGGATTTTTTTAAATTTTTTAATTGCGGTGCATCGATTAAAAACAATAAAAGAAATAAACTTAAAAACACACATGACATTTCGCTTGCTCCTTCTCTGTGCTGTAGCCAAACGTTTGACCGCTGAGCTGGTTGAGTCCTCGCAGCCACATACCAGATGAGAAATTCTTCTTTGTTTAGTAGAAAAGCGGTTGGCAGACATTCAGGACATTAAGGGTGTCTGATTAAATGTGGAGTTGCAACAGACTTGTGCAGATAAGTTTTTCTTTAATATTTCATATATCAGGACAGTCTGAAACCATCTGAAGGACTTGGAGACGCCCTGAACAAACCAACTTTATAAGAGAGTTATAAACAGGAAGTTCCTACAGGAAGCTAAAGGGTTGTGCCGTTATATTGCCAAGAATTCTTCCTGCAGGCGTCGTGGTCGTCATCGGGGGTGTAGTGCTGCCGGAGCAACGCGCCGACACTTGTTCCTCCATATGAAGAAAGAACAACTTTGACCTTTTGCATAATCTATTTTTAAAAAACGTCATAGTTTTTGGAGCGCTTGAAGCTCCAACAATCATTCAAGTTATCGTATGTCATGCACAAGAGCCAATCAGAACAATGGAAAGTCTACGTTATCTGTTAAGGAGTTTGCACACTGCTCCAACAAATACCAACAAACAGCTGTTGGCAACTGCCAGTTGGTAGTCTTTCCAACTGCCAGTCCCCACTGCCCAGACAGTAACAGACAAGACTGACTTTTGTCCCCTAGTCCTACCTTTTCTTATTTGAGTTTTGGTTTAATATAACATGGATGAAGTGGAGACCTTGTTGAGTGTGGCCAGAGTAGTTCTGGTCTACCTGGCCGGTAACGCTGCTAGCCGTGTACAGGAGAGACGGCAACCAAGACGAGCCAGGAGGAGACTGTGGTGGAAACCTTGGATATCACGACATGCAAAACATGGTGTCTATCCTAAAGAACTTTACTCAGAAAATTCTCCAGCTTTTGCCAATTTTGCCCGTTTTGCTCCTCAAGCTTTTGAGGAATTACTCACTATGGTTACTCCACTAATCGGCAGAAAAAAACAATTTTAGAGACAACATTTCAAGCTGTTAGAATGATGCCATTTGTTGGAAAATGGGAGACATTGGTCCGACATTCTGCAACTCCACCAGACCAGACTGGACATGTCAGACTCTACCAACTCCACCAGACCAGACTGGACATGTCACACTCTACCAACTCCACCAGACCAGACTGGACATGTCCAACTCTACCAACTCCACCAGACCAGACTGGACATGTCAAACTCTACCAACTCCACCAGACCAGACTGGACATGTCAAACTCTACCAACTCCACCAGACCAGACTGGACATGTCAAACTCTACCAACTCCACCAGACCAGACTGGACATGTCACACTCTACCAACTCCACCCAGACCAGACTGGACATGTCAAACTCTACCACTCCACCAGACCAGACTGGACATGTCACACTCTACCAACTCCACCAGACCAGACTGGACATGTCAAACTCTACCAACTCCACCAGACCAGACTGGACATGTCACACTCTACCAACTCCACCAGACCAGACTGGACATGTCCAACTCTACCAACTCCACCAGACCAGACTGGACATGTCACACTCTACCAACTCCACCCAACAAACGCCAGCAAACACAGACAGCCGGCACACACTGACCCACCTGTTGGAGTTTGTTGGCGTGTGTTGGAGCAGTGTGCAAGGTCCCTAAGCAACATTTAAGGTGCGCCGATTGATTCACGACGTCAACTCGTGCATCGAGTAACACGCAAGAAAACATTCCACCTTAAAAGTTGCTGTGACGGCAGCCTTCCAGCTACACAGTCTGTAGCTAACTATGTACTAGTAGGGCTGTACTAGTACTAGTAATACACAGTCTGTAGCTAACTATGTACTAGTAGGGCTGTACTAGTACTAGTAATACACAGTCTGTAGCTAACTATGTACTAGTAGGGCTGTACTAGTACTAGTAATACACAGTCTGTAGCTAACTATGTACTAGTAGGGCTGTACTAGTACTAGTAATACACAGTCTGTAGCTAACTATGTACTAGAGGCTTGCAAAAGTATTTCTAGCCTTTGAACTTTTCCACATTTTGTCACGTTACACCCACAAATGTAAATGTATTTTTTGGGGATTTTCTTCACTCTAACAAACCTCTGAGGCCTTCACAGAACAGCTGGATTTACCTGTTCTACCTGAGATTAGATTGGACTCTATTCACTAATTAGGGGACTTCTGAAGGCAGTTGGTTGCACTGGATTTTATTTAGGGCTATCAGAGTAAAGTACTTTTCCATGCCACACTTTTCAGTTTTTTTTATTCGTAAAGAAATTTGAAAACCATGCATAATTTTCCTTCCACTTCACAGCCATGCGCCGCTTTGTGTCGGTCTATCACATAAAATCCCGATAAAACACATTTACGTTTGTGGTTGTATTGTAAGAAAATGAAAAGTTCAAGGAGTAGGAAAACTTTTTCAAGCCTCTGTATCCATTCAATGATCCTCAATCCTATATAATAGACGCAAAGAAAGGGAAAATATGGTCAGTAAGATGCCTCTTTATTTTAGATTCCCCACTCTATATTCTATATATAATCTTTTTGTTAAAAAGAACAGTTTTTTTTTTTAAAGTCTAACCCGAACGCTTTTTTTTAGTTTATATACATGTGTTAAATAGATATATATTGTCTCGTACTGACTGCTGACCCCTGAATTGAATAGAAGTGGTACCGTGACAGACTTTCAGACATCAGTAAATATCATATCCTTGTCCAAAGAATCACTAGAATATCCGTGAGACTTGTGAGTTACATTCCTATTAACTAGTAAGATTAAAAAGGCAGCCTTTCATTATGTTGTTCTAGTTGACTAATGCAGTGTTTCTCAAATGGGGGTACGTGTCCCCCTAGGGGTCTTCTGGAGGAGTGCAGGGGGTATGTGTCCCCCTAAGGGTACTCTGGAGGACTGCAGGGGGTACGTGTCCCCCTAGTGGTACTCTGGAGGACTGCAGGGGGTACATGTCCCCCTAGGGGTCCTCTGGAGGACAGCAGGGGGTACGTGTCCCCCTAAGGGTACTTTGGAGGACTGCAGGTGGTACGTGTCACCCTAGGGGTACTTTGGAGGACTGCAGGTGGTACGTGTCACCCTAGGGGTACTTTGGAGGACTGCAGGTGGTACGTGTCACCCTAGGGGTACTTTGGAGGACTGCAGGTGGTACGTGTCCCCCTAGAGGTACTTTGTAGGACCGCAGGTGGTACGTGTCACCCTAGGGGTACTTTGGAGGACTGCAGGTGGTACGTGTCACCCTAGGGGTACTCTGGAGGACCGCAGGGGGTACGTGTCCCCCTAGGGGTCCTCTGGAGGACAGCAGGGGGTACGTGTCCCCCTAAGGGTACATTGGAGGACTGCAGGTGGTACGTGTCCCCCTAAGGGTACTTTGGAGGACTGCAGGTGGTACGTGTCCCCCTAGGGGTACTCTGGAGGACAGCAGGGGGTACGTGTCACCCTAGGGGTACTCTGGAGGACCACAGGGGGTACGTGTCCCCCTAGGGGTCCTCTGGAGGACAGCAGGGGGTACGTGTCCCCCTAGGGGTACTTTGGAGGACTGCAGGTGGTACGTGTCACCATAGGGGTACTTTGGAGGACTGCAGGTGGTATGTGTCTCCCTAGGGGCACTCTAGAGGACTGCAGGGGGGTACGTGTCCCCCTAGGGGTACTCTGGAGGACTGCAAGGGTACGTGTCCCCCTAGTGGTACTCTGGAGGACTGCAGGGGGTACGCCCCCACTTTTGTCACCCTGGTGTTGCCTTCCTTCTTTCTACTGTGTTTTTCCAGGTTTTTGTCTCCTTTCTCCATCATCATCTAAATGTGTTCCAGGTCCAAGGCTGTTGTTTAGTAAATGGCTGACAGCGCTGTATTCTTCCTCTCTACAGAGACTGGTTAGGGGGTACATGGCTTAAAAACACTGTTCAAAGGGGGACATTATTGAAAACAGCTTGTAGAACCAGTGGACTCATGTGTAGGACCAGCGGTTACGTAACCTTCCAATGGAGCCACGACTTTACGAAGCTCTCCGGTCAACGACAAACAGCACTACACCCCCGGTGGCCATCTCTTTGGTTTCGACCCAAACTGTCCACCTCCAGCGGGACTCCACCGTTCCCCGGGAGACGCCTCCGGTCCGTCAGACGTCGGCCACGTCGAACGCCCGCATCAGCAGGTCCAGATCGCCGGCGCTGGCGGCCTGGAACAGCTCGGGCCGGTCCAGCATGGAGACGGCGATGCGCAGGGCGGCCCAGATGTTAGCCGACATCTGCTGATGGCTGCAGCGCTGGCTCCGCCGCTGCTGGTTCAGAGCCGTCAGGAAGTTACTGACCGCCTCCCTGCAGGACGCACAACATCTCCCGTTAGCACGCCGGGAGCTAACGCTACACATGCACGTTCAACGGTCTTAAAGTCTTTAAATCTGAGTAGTAGTAGTTAGGGGTGTAAGAAAAAAATCAATACACTTGAGTATCACCATATTTTATTTAGCAGTACTATATTGATTTTCAAAAATGCAATATTGATTTATTCATTTAGTTTTTTAGTTTAAGTGCAAAAATATTCATGTAAGACAGTGGTTCACATCCATGTTGTGTTTAAACCCCCTACTGCTAAATGGCTATGCTGAGACAAACCACTAGTGTCCTCACCTAACAGTGCCTAGCAGGGCCTAACAGTGTCTAACAGTGCCTAACAGTGCCTAGCAGGGCCTAACAGTGCCTAATATTGCCTAACAGTGCCTAACAGTGCCTAGTAGGGCCTAACAGTGCCTAGCAGTGCCTAGCAGTGCCTAGCAGGGCCTAACAGTGCCTAATATTGCCTAACAGTGCCTAGCAGTGCCTAACAGTGCCTAACAGTGCCTAATATTGCCTAACAGTGCCTAGCAGTGCCTAACAGTGCCTAGTAGGGTCTAGCAGGGCCTAGCAGGGCCTAACAGTGCCTAACGGTGCCTAGCAGGGGCTAGCTGTGCCTAGCTGTGCCTAGCAGTGCCTGACTTTTTGCTAGAAGCTAACAACATAGCTATGGCTGAACTTTGGCCTACTTTAGCATAAACATTAGCTCACTAAGAACCTGGGAACCACAATCCCAAACTGTCAGTTTGATTTTCTGTGTACTGAATTGTTTACCTAAAGTAAACTTCTTAGACATTTATGAACATCATGTCTTTTTTTAATTATTATTTTTACTAAAATTACACTTAAAAAGAATCCCAATACATACAGCCTTACGCACAGTATCGAAATATATTGCAATATATTGAATCGTGACCCATGTATCGTGATACGTATCTTATCACCAGATTCTTGTCGATACACAGTCCTAGTAGTAGTAGCTGACGATAGGGTCAACAGCTTCGGTCTGGTCCAGTATTCTCTGTGTTTTAACCCCCTCTGGTCCAGTACTCTCTGTGTTTTAACCCCCCCTCTGGTCCTGTACTCTCTGTATCCTGTGATTACCTGTGAGCCCCCAGGTTGATGCAGCTGATCCCCAGGTTGTATCTGGACCGGATGAATCCAGGCTGCAGCTCCAGAGCTCTGCCGTACGCCTCCACCGCCTCCTCACTGCGGTCTCCGTTGGCCAGCGTGGCGCCCAGACGGTTCCACAGCAGGTAGTCCTGAACAGGACCGCACTGACCGTTAAAGCTGTCACCATCACATACTATACCACGACTTTTATAACTTCTTTAACATACTATACCACGACTTTTATAACTTCTTTAACATACTATACTACGAGTTTTATAACTTCTTTAACATACTATACTACGACTTTTATAACTTCTTTAACATACTATACCACGACTTTTATAACTTCTTTAACATACTATACTACGACTTTTATAACTTCTTTAACATACTATACCACGAGTTTTATAACTTCTTTAACATACTATACTACGACTTTTATAACTTCTTTAACATACTATACTACGACTTTTATAACTTCTTTAACATACTATACCACCGACTTTTATAACTTCTTTAACATACTATACTACTCTAATTTTATAACTTGTAACATACTATACCTCACGTAATTTCTTTTATAACTTCTTTAACATACTATACTACGTTTAGTTTTATAACTTCTTTAACATACTATATCACGACTTTTATAACTTCTTTAACATACTATACTATAAATTTTTTGGACATACTTTTATAACTTTTTAACATACTATACTACGACTTTATAACTTCTTTAACATACTATACCATGACTTTTATAACTTCTTTTGACATACTATACCACTTTTGACTTTATAACTTACTTTTGACATACTATACTAAGACTTTTATAACTTTGACATACTATACCATTACTTTTATAACTTTTTAACATATTTTTAGCTTTTTTTGGACATACTATACTATGACGTTTCTTGGACATACTATACTATGACTTTTTTTGGACATGCTATACTAAGACGTGTTTTGGACATATTATACTATGACGTTTTTTGGACATACTATACTATGACTTTTTTTGGACATACTATACTATGACTTTTTTGGACATACTATACTATGACGTTTTTTGGACATACTATACTATGACTTTTTTTGGACATGCTATACTAGGACGTGTTTTGGACATGCTATACTATGACTTTTTTGGACATACTATACTATGACTTTTTTTGGACATGCTATACTATGACTTTTTTTGGACATACTATACTATGACTTTTTTGGACATGCTATACTATGACTTTTTTTGGACATATTATACTATGACTTTTTTGGACATACTATACTATGACTTTTTTTGGACATGCTATACTATGACTTTTTTTGGACATACTATACTATGACTTTTTTGGACATGCTATACTATGACTTTTTTTGGACATATTATACTATGACTTTTTTGGACATACTATACTATGACTTTTTTGGACATGCTATACTATGACTTTTTTGGACATATTACTAATACTATGACTTTTTTGGACATGCTATACTATGACTTTTTGGACATACTATACTATGACTTTTTGGACATACTATACCTATGACTTTTTTTGGACATACTATACTATGACTTTTTGGACATATTATACTATGACGTTTTTTGGACATACTATACTATGACTTTTTTGGACATACTATACTATGACTTTTTTGGACATACTATACTATGACGTTTTTTGGACATATTATACTATGACTTTTTTTGGACATATTATACTATGACTTTTTTTGGACATACTATACTATGACTTTTTTGGACATACTATACTATGACTTTTTTTGGACATATTATACTATGACTTTTTTTGGACATATTATACTATGACTTTTTTTGGACATACTATACTATGACTTTTTTTGGACATACTATACTATGACGTTTTTTGGACATATTATACTATGACTTTTTGGACATTATTATACCATGACTTTTTGGACATACTATACTATGACTTTTTGGACATATTATACTATGACTTTTTTGGACATACTATACACAATACGTAATGACTTTTGGACATATTATACTATGCACTTTTTGGACATACTATACTATGACTTTTGGACATATTACTATACTATGACTTTTTGGACATATTATACTATGACGTTTTTTGGACATACTATACTATGACTTTTTGGACATACTATACTGCGGATTTTTTGGACATACTATACTATGACTTTTTTTGGACATACTATACTATGACTTTTTTGGACATATTATACTATGACTTTTTTTGGACATACTATACTATGACTTTTTTGGACATACTATACTATACTATGACGTTTTTTGGACATACTATACTATGACTTTTTTTGGACATACTATACTATGACTTTTTTGGACATATTATACTATGACTTTTTTGGACATACTATACTATGACTTTTTTTGGACATATTATACTATGACTTTTTTGGACATACTATACTATGACTTTTTTGGACATACTATACTATGACTTTTTGGACATACTATAGACTTTTTTGGACATATTATACTATGACTTTTTGGACATACTATACTATGACTTTTTTGAACATACTATACTATGACTTTTTGGACATACTATACTATGACTTTTTTGGACATACTATACTGACTTTTGGTATATTATACTATACTGTTTTGACTACTATATCTGCTTTTTTGGACATACTATAATACTATGATTTTTTGGACATACTATACTATGACTTTTTTGGACATATTATACTATGACTTTTTTGGACATACTATACTATGACTTTTTTGGACATATTATACTATGACTTTTTTGGACATACTATACTATGACTTTTTTGGACATACTATACTATGACTTTTTTTGGACATACTATACCATGACTTTTTTGGACATATTATACTATGACTTTTTTGGACATACTATACTATGACTTTTTTGGACATACTATACTATGACTTTTTTTGGACATACTATACCATGACTTTTTGGACATATTATACTATGACTTTTTTGGACATACTATACTAGCACTTTTTGGACATATTATATACTATGACTTTTTGGACATACTATACTATGACTTTTTTTGGACATACTATTACTTTTTTTTGGTTTCATTTTCTTTTAGACCTCTTTTGCATACTATAACTTTTTTGACATAATCTATTTTGTTTTGACATCATTTAACTGTCTTTTTGGACATATTATACTATCCTTTTTTGGACCTATACTATGTCTTTTTGGACATACTTCCTTGCTTTTTGGACATACTATACTATGACTTTTTTGAACATACTATACTCATGACTTTTTGGACATATTATAACTAATTTTGGACATACTACACTATGACTTTTTTGGACATAATCTATACCACTTTGGACATACAATACTACATGACTTTTTGGACATACTATACTATGACTTTTTTGGACATACTATACTATAACTTTTTTGGATATACTCTACTGACTTTTTTTGGACATACTATACCATGACTTTTTTGGACATACTATACTATGACTTTTTTGGACATATTATACTATGACTTTTTTGGACATACTATACTATGACTTTTTTTGGACATACTATACTACGACTTTATTTTGGACATATTATACTACGACTTATTTGGACATATTATACTATGACTTTTTTGGACATACTATACTATGACTTTTTTGGACATACTATACTATGACTTTTTTGGACATACTATACTATACTATGATGTTTTTTGGACATATTATACTATGACGTTTTTTGGACATATTATACTATGACTTTTTTTGGACATATTATACTATGACTTTTTTTGGACATACTATACTATGACTTTTTTTGGACATACTATACTATGACTTTTTTTGGACATACTATACCATGACTTTTTTGGACATACTATACTATGACCTTTTTTGGACATACTATACTATAACCTTTTTGGACATACTATACTATGACTTTTTTTGGACATACTATACTATGACCTTTTTTGGACATACTATACCATGACTTTTTTGGACATACTATACTATAACCTTTTTGGACATACTATACTACAACTTTTTCATGGCACTCAACGGCAACATAATAAGTTTGTAAATGAAACCACAAGTGACACACTTCAAAAGATAATTTCATAGCATAAGAGATAAATGCTACAAATATATATTTTTTTTCTTAAATTACTAACACACTTCACAGAGATTCTGTATCAAATGTGATTGTGATTATGATAAAAATGTTTTATTAAATTCAGGTAATGTTTTAATACACGCTGATTTTCCATTATATGGATGTAAAGTTGCTGTTTTCATCCTAGGTGGTTTTAAAAATGTCTTAAAAATCTGCTAAAAACACCAATAAAAAGAGTTTGGAAACTTAAAAAGTGTGGCAGGCGCACATATACGGAGAGGTTTATGCCTTGACGCAGAGGTCCAGGGTTCAAATCTGACCTGTGATTATTTACTGCATGTCTCCCCCCCCTCCCTTTCTCTCTCTCTCTCTCCCTCTCTCTCTCTCTCTCCCCTTTCTCACCTAGCTGTCCTGTCAAAAAATAAAGGCAGAAAAAACTAAAATAATGTCTTAAAAAGTCTTAAATTTAACTTGGAGAACCCTGGAGGGAGTCTCCTTTAAATAAGTGCTGTGTGGTGGGTGAAGAATGGTTAACGTGGATCCATCCATCTTCATCATCCTCTCCAGGGTGAGGTCGGTGGGGCAGCAGCTCCAGCAGGGGACCCCAAACTTCCCTTTGTTTTGTTTGTATTTATTGTTAATTCTTAAAAATGTTAAATATGGTTGTTTGTGTATGTAAAAACCACGTAGGGTGACTAGTGTGGCAATAAACTTCTTTCTGATTCTAATTATGGTGATCTAATGTCTCCACCAAGTCCTGGGTCTTCCCCGAAAACGCCACCAAAGTGATGCATCTGTGACCGGCTTGTTTATTTTCAGTAATTTTACTTTTTCTCGCGAATGCATCGAGGATTTTGTTTGATTTTCATGCTCGGTTCATTGGCAAGGTTCAGTGGTTAGATGTAGCAGCGCATTTTGTCATCTCTCCGCTGTGTTTTGTTTTTTTATACGGGGTTGGAGTCTGGCGTGGTGCCTGGTGACCGGAGGATGCCATGGTGACTGGAGGATGCCATGGTGACCGGAGGATGCCATGGTGACCGGAGGATGCCATGGTGACCGGAGGATGCAAGTTAAGTTTACCGCAGTAGCCCACAGCCCACTAGGACTATCAACCCACAATAACTTCATGCATATAGGCTACATCTGCTGGAGTAAGGATGAGGAAATACTTAATAAGTAGGGCTGCTCCCTCTTAGTGGATTAGTGGAATAATCGGTGGTTCTGGTCTTAGTCAGCTTAGATCTCTTTAGTCCATTAGTCATGTCTGATGCTGTTTTCATGCTGAATGACTTATTTCCAAGAAACGTACGAGCTCATCTCTGGTAAACACAAGAATTAAAGTGGTGCTTTTAGCATGACTCTTTGTGGAGAAACTCAGATTTACAGATCTGTCGATTAAATCAACTAATCCATGTTAGTCGATTGAAGTTCTTCAATCAAGCACAGCCCTAATAATAAGTGAACTTTACCGGCTATGGGGGAGCTGTGCACCTTCTGCGGAGCTTCTGTGCCAACGCGACATTCTCCGACGCCCAAAGTACGCCCACCAAGGATCTTGTCGCAACAAAATCCAGCTACATGGCTCGCAAGAATGGCAATATATTCCCCTGTCTCTGGACTGTTGATCGCGGTCCTTTAAAGCCTGATGGACCAGTTGACCGTACTGTGCTTGCCTGTCTGCCCAGATCGGATATGCAGTCAGTCAACATAACATAAGATCCCTCACCGGCAGGGCTTCTCTCGTCGGGGACTTGGTTGTGGACCGTGGACTGGACTTTCTGTGCCTCGTGGAGGCGAGGCGGCAGAGAGATGATTTCTTCCACCTGAACCAAGCAGTCCTGCATGCATGGATTTGTTTACATCTGTAAACCCCGCTCATCTGGGAGGGGAGGTGGTCTCGCACTGCTCTATCATGAGAACTGGAGGTTTACACCCCTACCCGCTCACTGAGATCCCCAACAGGCCTACTGCAGGGCCCTAGTGGGAACCTCATCACCTTAATGAGATGACTATCATTTGAATGTCCTTTTTTGTTTGTGAAGTGACCTTGGGTGTCATGAAAGGCGCTTTAAATAACATGTATTATTATTATTATTGTTATTGTTATTATTGACTGAATGAGTTCCCTGTGTTTATCTGTCATATTTTCATGGCTCTTTGTCAGAAATGCATTATCATCATTTTAGTTTATGACCGTGAAATAAATGTTTGTTTCCTTGCCTTGAGGAGAACATAAGACATAGTATATATAATATGTTGAAACAAATCATAGTATAGTATGTTGAAAAAAGTTTTAAAAAAGTCATAGTATACTATGACTTTTTTATGACTTTTTTATGACTTTTGAAAAAAGTAAAGTGTGCTACCTGTGGTCTGACGGACAGCGCTGCGCTGAACGCCTCCACAGCTTTGTTGAAGTCCGAGCCGAGGTTGAAGAGGACTCCGAGTCCGGTCTGCAGGTCTGGATCCACACAGTCCAGATTCAACAGAGCCGCTTCCTGGAAGAGAAACAGCACGTCCTGCAGCTCAGAGCTACACACACACACACACACACACACACACACACACACACACACACACACACACACACACACACACACACACACACAAAACAAGAGACACAGAGAGAGAGACAGACGCACCACATACACACACACACACACACACACAAACACACACACACACACACACACAGAGAGACACAGACATGCACGCACACACACACACACACACACACACAGGCACGCATGCACAAACGCCAGACACAAAGAGACACACAGAGAGAGAGACAGACACGCACACACACACATAGGCACGCATACACACACACACACAGAGAGAGACACAGACACGCATGCACACACACACACAGAGAGACACAGAAAGAGAGAGACACACACACACACACACTCTGTTAGAAAGGTGAGAAGTTACTTTAGTTTGACATAATTAAATAAAAAACATTACAGGATGATTTATATTCCCATTTAAAGAGATGTTCTGATAGGCCGTGTGGTTACCTGGCAGGTGTGGAGGTGTTGTGGGGGCCCCTGGAGGTGTTGTGGGAGACCCTGCGTGGCGTGGCCGGGGAACCCTGTAGCGGGCTGCTGCGGTCCAGAGCCAGGTGTTTGTAGCGGGGGTTGTGGCTGATCCAGCGGCGCAGAGCGTCACACGCCTCCCGCTGCATGCCGCTGTTGGTGAAGCTGACGGCGAGCGCCATGAGAGCCGGAAGGTTGTTGGGGCGGAGCTCCAGACACCTACGGCAGGGGGTACACGTTAGCTTAGCATCAGTTAACACAGGGTACAGTATTAGGGGACCACTAAGGCCTATATAAAAGAGACTTCAGATACAGTATTAGGGACCACTAAGGTCTATATAAAAGAGACTTCAGATACAGTATTAGGGGACCACTAAGGTCTATATAAAAGAGACTTCAGATACAGTATTAGGGACCACTAAGGTCTATATAAAAGAGACTTCAGATACAGTATTAGGGGACCACTAAGGCCTATATAAAAGAGACTTCAGATACAGTATTAGGGGACCACTAAGGTCTATATAAAAGAGACTTCAGATACGTATTAGGGGAACACTAAGGCCAAAAAAGGCCTATATAAAAGAGTTCAGATACAGTATTAGGGGACCACTAAGGTCTATATAAAAGAGACTTCAGATACAGTATTAGGGGACCACTAAGGTCTATATAAAAGAGACTTCAGATACAGTATTAGAGGACCACTAAGGTCTATATAAAAGAGACTTCAGGTACAGTATTAGGGGACCACTAAGGTCTATATAAAAGAGACTTCAGATACAGTATTAGGGACCACTAAGGTCTATATAAAAGAGACTTCAGATACAGTATTAAGGGGACCACTAAGGTCTATATAAAAGAGACTTCAGATACAGTATTAGGGGACCACTAAGGTCTATATAAAAGAGACTTCAGATACAGTATTAGGGGACCACTAAGGTCTATATAAAAGAGACTTCAGATACAGTATTAGGGGCCCACTAAGGTCTATATAAAAGAGACTTCAGATACAGTATTAGGGGACCACTAAGGTCTATATAAAAGAGACTTCAGATACAGTATTAGGGGACCACTAAGGTCTATATAAAAGAGACTTCAGATACAGTATTAGGGGACCACTAAGGTCTATATAAAAGAGACTTCAGATACAGTATTAGGGGACCACTAAGGCCTATATAAAAGAGACTTCAGATACAGTATTAGGGGACCACTAAGGTCTATATAAAAGAGACTTCAGATACAGTATTAGGGGACCACTAAGGTCTATACAGTATTAGGGGACCACTAAGGTCTATATAAAAGAGACTTCAGATACAGTATTAGGGGACCACTAAGGTCTATATAAAAGAGACTTCAGATACAGTATTAGGGGACCACTAAGGTCTATATAAAAGAGACTTCAGATACAGTATTAGAGGACCACTTAAGGTCTATATAAAAGAGACTTCAGATACAGTGTTAGGGGACCACTAAGGTCTATATAAAAGAGACTTCAGATACAGTATTAGGGGACCACTAAGGTCTATATAAAAGAGACTTCAGATACAGTATTAGGGGACCACTAAGGTCTATATAAAAGAGACTTCAGATACAGTGTTAGGGGACCACTAAGGTCTATATAAAAGAGACTTCAGATACAGTATTAGGGGACCACTAAGGTCTATATAAAAGAGACTTCAGATACAGTATTAGGGGACCACTAAGGTCTATATAAAAGAGACTTCAGATACAGTATTAGGGGACCACTAAGGTCTATATAAAAGAGACTTCAGATACAGTATTAGGGGACCACTAAGGCCTATATAAAAGAGACTTCAGATACAGTATTAGGGACCACTAAGGTCTATATAAAGAGACTTCAGATACAGTATTAGGGGACCACTAAGGCCTATATAAAAGAGACTTCAGATACAGTATTAGGGGACCACTAAGGCCTATATAAAGAGACTTCAGATACAGTATTAGGGGACCACTGAGGTCTATATCAAAGAGACTTCAGATACAGTATTAGGGGACCACTAAGGTCTATATAAAAGAAACTTCAGATACAGTATTAGGGGACCACTAAGGTCTATATAAAAGAAACTTCAGATACAGTATTAGGGGACCACTAAGGTCTATATAAAAGAGACTTCAGATACAGTATTAGGGAACCACTAAGGTCTATATAAAAGAGCATCCAAAAAGCACCATGTCATGGGACCTTTAATGAAAGTCCTCTCTTGAGGACGAGCCCCCGTATCTCAGTGCGATTACCTTGAGGATTTGACACTATAAATAAAGTTGAATTGAAGTGGAAGTCTGACCTCTGCAGCGACACGATGGCGGCCTGTTCGTTCTCGTTCTCAGCCTGAGTCGCCCCATTTCCCTTTTTAAAAGTGTGTAAGTATCATCAGAAAAAAATTAGTATTAATTATTAAATAAAAAAAAAAAAGAAAAAAAAAGGAAAGCACACACACACACACACAAAAAACACACACACACACACACACACACACACACACACACACACACACACACACACACACAGACACACAGTTTTGTGTTTAATGGTCTAATCATGTCAGCTGGACTTGTATACATTGTTGGCTAGTTTACTTTAGAATAAAACATCAGATTTTATAAACGTGTGTGTGTGTGTGTGTGTGTGTGTGTGTGTGTGTGTGTGTGTGTGTGTGTGTGTGTGTGTGTGTGTGTGTGTGTGTATAAAGTACAAGTCCCTCAACATTTGGTACTGGAGTACATGCACTCAGTTACATTCAAGCACTGCTACAAACACACAGAGAAGAGTGTAACTTCCAGCAGTGCATCATGAGAACTAAATAATGTGTTAGAAAACGTGACCTCAGAGTCCTGTGGGTCCTGCAGGATGGCGGCCTCCAGCAGCAGCACGGCGGCGTTCAGGTCTCCCTCCCGAGCCTTCTCCTGACCCTCGGCGAAGGCGCTGGGCGCGTCCCGATACGGGTTGTTGGCGTTGAAGAAGTAGCCCTGCAGAGACACACAGCGGCAGACATCAGACCACCTAAACCTGCGGGCAGGGCTGGGTATCGATCAAAATCTTTCCATCCGGTGCCAATTTCGATACCTCAGTTTCCATGCCGGTTCCTAACGATACTTTTTTTGACACCATATGTTTTAAAATTTCAACATCAACAAAAATACATTAAACACAAAGCTTTTATTTTCCACCTTAATTGTAAATCAAAACAGTTATCAGAATAAAAAAATCCTGGTAACACTGCTCACTCAGAGGAACATTAATAAAAGTGCCTTGCCTTGCAAGCTCAGCCTGTCAGTCAGTCATCAGGGCAGAGAAACCACCGTTGTGCCTGCTGGTCTAAGAGGAAGGGTAAAGTCACCAGCACCACGACCGCTTTCGGCTCGCCATTAATATCACCTCGCCATTAATATCCATAGATTAATATCATATCGCAGCAAATGCTGTCTGGGTCAAGTTATGAAAAACTGTAACCACACTAGAAACCAACCGGGACTCTGTGACTTCAACAACACTGCAGACAGTTTACTCTGTCCACACCTCTCCTTGTGTGTGTGTGTGTGTGTGTGTGTGTGTGTGTGTGTGTGTGTGTGTGTGTGTGTGTGTGTGTGTGTGTGTGTGTGTTGGTCGGAGCTCCGCTCTGTGTCAGTATGCAGAGAGGATAGATAAGCTTGGGCTTACGCGCTCAGACGCTTTTGGAACCGAAATTTGGCACCGAAAGATAAAGATAGAGTATTTTTTTCGATACCATAAAAGTATCTATGTTCGGTACCCAGCCCTACCTGCGGGAGTTCCCCAGGGCTCTTTCACAGGACTCCTTCAGAACTAAATTACACAAAGATTTTTTTTTTTTAATTACAGCAACTTGTTTCACAGCCTGAATATGAAAACTCTCTCTGCTTCTTCTGAGGGAATTTCTGAGTCTCAGAGTCGGCAAATCTGCCAAATTCTGTACGAGTGATAGCCTGACTAGCGCCAAAGTTACAAAAGTGTCGAAAAAGACAACCAAAACATTGAAAAAAAAAGTTAATTTTGACCCCAAAATAAATACTCACTCATGTACCTGTGTACTTATCTCGTTATAAGTGTTCATTGTCTTCTGTGCAGTATTTCAAATTGTATTTTATGTCATTTCTAAACTGTATGTATTTCTAATGTATTTTTTTATCCAGCCCTGCTTCCCTTTCCCTGAGTGGCTATGCCACTTGTCAGGCCGCCACTGTAAATAGGAACCTGTTCTGTTGGCTCAATCTGAGGGGCGGTATAAACTGTTGTCTCTGCACGCAATAGGATAGCGCTCCAACCAATCAGAGCAACGCTAGCTGATAGATTAAACTTTAAACTCTGAACACATCTTCCTTTTTAAAGAATGACTTCAGAGCCGTTCTTTGTTCTTTTCTCAAAGAAAAGCTGAACTCCAAGTCTTCAGAAGACCTCTGTTCACCAGCAGCAGCAGCAGCAGCCATAAGCCCCGCCCACCCACTCTATACACGATGTGATTGGCCTGACCAGAGTTTGGTTTTTCCAGCTCGCAAGCCAACGGAGAGTTGCTAGACGAGCCTGGCAGCAGATTACATTTGCTGCCTCTAGGA
>NC_053122.1:1251619-1261619 GCF_010015445.1 Perca fluviatilis | reverse complement strand
AGACCAGCACGCCCAGAATGCACCTGAACACACCTCCCTGTAAGACCAGCCCCCCCAGAATGCACCTGAACACACCTCCCTGTAAGACCAGCACGCCCACAATGCACCTGAACACACCTCCCTGTAAGACCAGCACGCCCACAATGCACCTGAACACACCTCCCTGTAAGACCAGCACGCACCACAATGCACCTGAACACACCTCCCTGTAAGACCAGCACGCCAGAATGCACCTGAACACACCTCCCTGTAAGAACAGCACGCCCAGAATGCACCTGAACACACCTCCCTGTAAGACCAGCACGCCCAGAATGCACCTGAACACACCTCCCCTGTAAGACCAGCACGCCCAGAATGCACCTGAACACACCTCCTCTGTAAGACCAGCAGCGCCACAATGCACCTGAACACACCTCCCTGTAAGACCAGCACGCCCACAATGCACCTGAACACACCTCCCTGTAAGACCAGCACGCCCAGAATGCACGTGAACACACCTCCCTGTAAGACCAGCACGCCCAGAATACACCTGAACACACCTCCCTGTAAGACCAGCACGCCCAGAATACACCTGAACACACCTCCCCTGTAAGACCAGCACGCCCACAATGCACCTGAACACACCTCCCTGTAAGAACAGCACGCCCAGAATGCACCTGAACACACCTCCCTGTAAGACCAGCACGCCCAGAATGCACCTGAACACACCTCCCTGTAAGACCAGCACGCCCAGAATACACCTGAACACACCTCCCTGTAAGACCAGCACGCCCAGAATGCACCTGAACACACCTCCCTGTAAGACCAGCACGCCCAGAATGCACCTGAACACACCTCCCTGTAAGACCAGTACCCCCATGGGCCACAGATGGGTGCAGGTGCATTTGATATTTAAACAACATGGGCGCTGGACGAGAAACTGACAACTGGGTCGGTCTTAAACTAGCTGAGACACCTGGGTCGGGCTTTGTGCGGTGCTGGGCCAGGTGCGAGATAGGAGCCCTGAAAACACATGCGCTGATTCTTCTTCTACTGTGGTATTTACCAGAGCAGTTCGCTGGAGGAGTGGTGGGAGGTGCAGCGCCTCTCGTCTCTCGTCCTGCCTCCCGCGTCCTCCACGTCCAGGTTCACCTCGTCCCATTTGTCCCGAGGAGACGGCAGACTGACTGCAACACATCAACCACAGCACGCTGCACGTCACACACATTTTTTGACATTTGTGTCACTTTTTTGTCATTGTTTAAAAAAATGTTGTCACTTTTTTGACATTTTTTTGTCACTTTTTTGACTTTTTGACACTTTCATGATTTTTTTTTTTACATTTTTGTCACTTTTTTAAAATCTTTGTCACTTTATTTTTTTAATTTTTGTTACTTTTTGTCACTTTTTGTCCCTTTTTTATCACTTTGTCACTTTTTTCAACGTTCTTTTATCAATTGTTTTTTCTTCAAATACTATAAAATTGAATAAACAAAATAAACACTTTTATCCTCACAACACAAAGAAAGAGGAAGGGGACGGACATCTGGCGGCACCACAGCAATCCCGAAAAACGAAACGTCGTCGATATAGACTAGTACCTGAGTCTAGAGAGATGAGACTGGCAGAAAGTGGTTTTACAGGATTCCTGTTCAGGGCATGGAGTTAACTTTTTTGGTCACCAGGCATTATGTCTAGTAGATTTTTAAAGTTACCAGCCACAATGAAAGAAGACACAGAAAACTGCCCAAATTTCCTGGCAGAAAATAGACAAATTGGCTAGTAACTTTACAATGTCAAATTAAGTTCCTGTGTGTTGAGTACCTGAGTCAAGAGAGATGGGATTGGCAGGAAGTTGTTTTACGTGCTGACAAAAAACAAAAAAGTGACAAAAACAAATGACAAAAAGTGACAAAAAAGTGACAAAAAGTGACAAGAATGTGACAAAGAGTGACAAAAAAGTGACCAAGAGTGACAAAAGGTGACAAAAAGTTACAAAAAAGTGATAAAAAAAGTGACAAAAAATTGAAAAAAAATGAAGAAAATGTCCAAAAAAAGTGACAAAAAGGTGACCAAAAATGACAAAAAGTTACAAAAAAGGTCAAAACAAGTGACAAAAAAATGACCAAAAATCACAAAAAGTGACAAAAAAGTGAATAAAAAATTTAACAAAGAGCCACAAGTGTCGAGAGAGATATGGGACTGGCAGGAAGTTGTATTACGTGCTTCCTGTGTGTTGAGTACCTGAGTCTAGAGATATGGGACTGGCAGGAAGTTGTATTACGTGCTTCCTGTGTGTTGAGTACCTGAGTCTAGAGATATGGGATTGGCAGGAAGTTGTATTACGTGCTTCCTGTGTGTTGAGTACCTGAGTCTAGAGATATGGGACTGGCAGGAAGTTGTATTACGTGCTTCCTGTGTGTTGAGTACCTGAGTCTAGAGAGATATGGGACTGGCAGGAAGTTGTATAACGTGCTTCCTGTGTGTTGAGTACCTGAGTCTAGAGATATGGGACTGGCAGGAAGTTGTATTACGTGCTTCCTGTGTGTTGAGTACCTGAGTCGAGAGAGATGGGACTGGCAGGAAGTTGTATTACGTGCTTCCTGTGTGTTGAGTACCTGAGTCTAGAGAGATATGGGACTGGCAGGAAGTTGTATTAAGTGCTTCCTGTGTGTTGAGTACCTGAGTCTAGAGAGATGGGACTTTGCGTCTCCACCTGGATCAGCTCCGTCTCCTCCGGTCTGGTCTGGCGTCGGGGACTCCGCGAGCCGCCCTTTCTCCTCACGGGACTCCTCCTCTGCTCGGTGTTACCGCGGCAACCGCCCGGCTCGCTCAGGTGCTCTGTGTTACCACGGCAACCGCCGGGCTCACTGAGGTCCACCAGGTCCAGAGCCGTGGACAGGACTGCAGGACGAAGGATTAGAAACGGACAGTTAAAGGGGAACTTCAGGGGGTCCTTTTTATTTAAAAAGTGACAAAAATTGACAAAAATGTAAAAAAGTGACAAAAATGTCAAAGAAATGTGACAAAAATGTCAAAAAAGTAAAAAAAAATAAATGACAAAAACATAAAAAAGTGACAAAAACATTAAAAAAAAGTGACAAAAATGTCTAAAAAGTGACAATGGTAAAAAAACTTCAAAAACTTCAAAAGGCTCAGAAAAAGTCGACAGACGTTGAAAACAAAGTGACAGAAACATCAGGGAGAGCCACAAGAGTCGAAAAAGGAACGTTGATAAAAGGTTTTTCATTTAAAATGTTGACTCAGAAAAACTAAAAGTTGCAGCTCGACGGGAAGACAACACGAGGAGGGTTAAAACCTTGTTCCTCGTGTTTTTGGAACAAAAATCTCTGAAACTGGTCAAAATATTAAATAAAACGAAACCAGCTGCAACGTAAAGTTGAAAATGTGACAAAAAATGTCAGGAAAAAGTGTCAAAAAAGCATTGAAAACGCAGAAAAATAGAGACAAAAACGTCGAAAAAACAACAACAAAAATATTGAAAAAACTGCCAAAAAAAGGCCAGAAAACAGCAAAAAAGCATTAAAAAATATCTGAAAAATGTGGTCCAGTATTAAACCAGAACCGGGCTGTAATGTAACCCTACAGGACTAATGTTCAGCAGCAGTTAGAGTCACTAAAAGTTCTGTTGTTGCTGCTGACAGACTCAGATTATTATTCTAAGTGTCTGACAACATTATGGAAAAGATCCCTACAGAGATAGACCTTTTAGTTAAAGAGTAAAATCCTTTTAGTTTAACATGAAACAGCCCAGAAATCACCATCACCAAACTACACCAGACTCCATGTAAATAATCAGGACTTTTAGTGTGTATAGAGCCAGCATATCTCCACCAGACTCCATGTAAATAATCAGGACTTTTAGTGTGTATAGAGCCAGCATATCTCCACCAGACTCCATGTAAATAATCAGGACTTTTAGTGTGTATAGAGCCAGCATATCTCCACCAGACTCCGTAAATTAATCAGGATCTTTTAGTGTGTATAGAGCCAGACTTCCACCATCAGATTTTCGTCCATTAGTTCAGACCCCAGTAAATAATCAGGACTTTTAAATCGTAAAACACACTTCATTCAGAGTGGACAGAAACTAAATAAAACTACCAAAAGCCGTCTTGGTTCATCTTTCCACTGTTCCAACAATCACCACTCTGGTTTGGTTGAAATAAACCCTTAATTCACCCATTTACATGTGGAGATATGCTGGCTCTATACACGCTAAAAGTCCTGATTATTTACATGGAGTCTGGTGGAGATATGCTGGCTCTATACACGCTAAAAGTCCTGATTATTTACATGGAGTCTGGTGGAGATATGCTGGCTCTATACACGCTAAAAGTCCTGATTATTTACATGGAGTCTGGTGGAGTTTGGGGATGGTAATTTCGGGGCTTTTTCATGAAAGGATCTTACTCTTTAAAGTCTGAGTGCATCAAAAACGAGTCAAAAAAGCTGCAGTGATGAGTGATTTTGTCTTAGAGCTCTATAATCAATAACTTGAAACCTGAATATTATATTACAGCGTCCATTTTAGGTAACAACAAACAGAGTATTGTGTGCAGGGTGACCTTTAAATGTCATCATCGCTCTCTGAAACACGAGCACACAGTTTCATCTCCGGTCTGAACGGATGAAATTTCAGCCGTTTGAGTCTCCTCTTTTAGTTCCCTCCGTTTGGACGATAACAGAGTGTGTGTTTTATTAAGAAGGCCGGTGATGAATGTGAGGAGGACGCAGCGGGTCAGAGGTGTTAATTAACAGGACGTGTACCTGCTGAGACGGAGGAGACAGATGGGCACAGAGAAGGAAGGAAGGAGGACGGCCGAGGACACAAAGTTAGAGGAGGACAGCAGGAGACACGAGGTCAGAGAGACACAGAAAAAGTTAGAGAAAAGAGGGAGACTGTTCCCTCATTCACTCACTCACTATTCCCCCTATAGTGTTTATTAAAGAGTGACCTATATAGTGTTTATATGTCTTAGGGATGCACTGAATCCAGGATTGGGCTGAATATTGGGCTGAATTTTTTCCCAGGAAACCGAACCCTACGCTTGCACTAGGCGCGCTACGCTGGTCACCCTAATGATTATTAGTGTTCCCCTAATACTGTATCTGAAGTCTCTTTTATATAGACCTTAGTGGTCCCCTAATACTGTATCTGAAGTCTCTTTTATATAGACCTTAGTGGTCCCCTAATACTGTATCTGAAGTCTCTTTTATATAGACCTTAGTGGTCCCCTAATACTGTATCTGAAGTCTCTTTTATATAGACCTTAGTGGTCCCCTAATACTGTATCTGAAGTCTCTTTTATATAGACTTTAGTGGTCCCCTAATACTGTATCTGAAGTCTCTTTTATATAGACCTTAGTGGTCCCTAATACTGTATCTGAAGTCTCTTTTATATAGACCTTAGTGGTCCCCTAATACTGTATCTGAAGTCTCTTTTATATAGACCTTAGTGGTCCCCTAATACTGTATCTGAAGTCTCTTTTATATAGACCTTAGTGGTCCCCTAATACTGTATCTGAAGTCTCTTTTATATAGACCTTAGTGGTCCCCTAATACTGTATCTGAAGTCTCTTTTATATAGACTTTAGTGGTCCCCTAATACTGTATCTGAAGTCTCTTTTATATAGACCTTAGTGGTCCCTAATACTGTATCTGAAGTCTCTTTTATATAGACCTTAGTGGTCCCCTAATACTGTATCTGAAGTCTCTTTTATATAGACCTTAGTGGTCCCCTTATACTGTATCTGAAGTCTCTTTTATATAGACCTTAGTGGTCCCCTAATACTGTATCTGAAGTCTCTTTTATATAGACCTTAGTGGTCCCCTAATACTGTATCTGAAGTCTCTTTTATATAGACCTTAGTGGTCCTCTAATACTGTATCTGAAGTCTCTTTTTAATAGACCTTAGTGGTCCCCTAATACTGTATCTGAAGTCTCTTTTATATAGACTTTTAGTGGTCCCCTAATACTGTATCTGAAGTCTCTTTTATATAGACCTTAGTGGTCCCCTAATACTGTATCTGAAGTCTCTTTTATATAGACCTTAGTGGTCCCCTTATACTGTTATCTGAAGTCTCTTTTATATAGACCTTAGTGGTCCCTAATACTGTATCTGAAGTCTCTTTTATATAGACCTTAGTGGTCCCCTAATACTGTATCTGAAGTCTCTTTTATATAGACCTTAGTGGTCCTCTAATACTGTATCTGAAGTCTCTTTTAATAGACCTTAGTGGTCCCCTAATACTGTATCTGAAGTCTCTTTTATATAGACCTTAGTGGTCCCCTAATACTGTATCTGAAGTCTCTTTTATATAGACCTTAGTGGTCCCCTAATACTGTATCTGAAGTCTCTTTTATATAGACCTTAGTGGTCCCCTAATACTGTATCTGAAGTCTCTTTTATATGGCCTTAGTGGTCCCCTAATAACTGTATCTGAAGTCTCTTTTATATAGACCTTAGTGGTCCCCTATACTGTATCTGAAGTCTCTTTCCCCAAATTCAGCCTTGGTGCAGAATTCCAGCCACTAGAGCCAGTCCCACAATGAGCTTTCCTTAGGATGTGCCATTTCTGTGTCTCTAGCTATTGAGGAGGAGGGGGGCAAGGTGGAGGGTGGGGTGTGGTATTGACCAACTGCCACTTTGCTCGTTTGAAAGCCATGATGTCTCTCTCTCTCATGGGTGGTCCAAATTCTCGGGGGGAGCAAAGCAGAGAAAGGGGAGGTAACCTTTCTCCTTATGACCTCATAAGGAGAAGATTCCTGATTGGTCCATCTGAGCTTTCATTTTCTCAAAGGCAGAGCAGGATACCCAGGGCTCGGTTTACACCTATCACCATTTCTAGCCACTGGGGGACCATAGGCAGGCTGGGGGAACTCATATTAGTGTTAAAAAACCTCATGAAGTGACATTTTGAGACGGAGAGGGAGAGTCTACCTGCTGTGTTGGAGGTGAGGGGGCGGCTGGAGGAGGACGCATCGCTGCGGCTCTCCGACAGAAAGTCATCGATTGAGGGACTCAGCAGAGGTCGACTCTCCTGCTGCTCCCGGACCATCTGCAGACATAAACACACAACGGTTGGACAGAAACACACAACGGTTGGACAGAAACACACAACAGTTGGACAGAAACACACAACCTTTGGACAGACACACAACGGTTGGACAGAAACACACAACCTTTGGACAGACACACAACGGTTGGACAGAAACACACAACCTTTGGACAGACACACAACGGTTGGACAGAAACACACAACCTTTGGACAGACACACAACGGTTGGACAGAAACACACAACCTTTGGACAGACACACAACGGTTGGACAGAAACACACAACAGTTGGACAGAAACACACAACGGTTGGACAGAAACACACAACCTTTGGACAGACACACAACGGTTGGACAGAAACACACAACCTTTGGACAGACACACAACGGTTGGACAGAAACACACAACAGTTGGACATAAACACACAACAGTTGGACAGAAACGCACAACGGTTGGACAGAAACACACAACCTTTGGACAGAAACACACAACAGTTGGACAGAAACACACAACCTTTGGACAGACACACAACGGTTGACGAAGAAACACACAACAGTTGGACATAAACACACAACAGTTGGACAGAAACACACAACGGTTGGACAGAAACACACAACCTTTGGACAGAAACACACAACAGTTGGACAGAAACACACAACAGTTGGACAGAAACACACAACAGTTGGACAGAAACACACAACGGTTGGACAGAAACACACAACCTTTGGACAGAAACACACAACGGTTGGACAGAAACACACAACAGTTGGACAGAAACACACAACGGTTGGACAGAAACACACAACGGTTGGACAGAAACACACAACGGTTGGACAGAAACACACAACAGTTGGACAGAAACACACAACCTTTGGACAGACACACAACGGTTGGACAGAAGTGTGGTCTAGACCTACTCTATCTGTAAAGTGTCCTGAGATAACTCTTGTTATGATTTGATACTATAAGTCAAATTTAATTGAATAGAAACACACAACCGTTGGCCGAAACGCACAAAATAAGTCTGTCCTCTTCTGAAAAAAAAACACTTCCATAAGTCGTTTGTTCAAGCCGCAATTTCGGCCTATATTTAGGTTTATAGCGGCGTGAGGGCGTAACATTGGGGGGGTAGAGATCTCCACCTATCTAGGGTGGTCCCGGGACACGTATACCCAAATAGACCTTTTTCACAGCAGACATGTTGACATGTCACAGTAGGAACAGCACAGGTGTATTCAAACCCATTAATGATGGCTGCATTCCACTTAGGAGAGGCCCTGGTATTAAACCCTTAATGATGGCTGCATTCCACTTAGGAGAGACCCTGGTATTAAACCATTACTGATGGCTGCATTCCACTTAGGAGAGGTCCTGGTATTAAACCATTACTGATGGCTGCATTCCACTTAGGAGAGGTCCTGGTATTAAACCATTACTGATGGCTGCATTCCACTTAGGAGAGGTCCTGGTATTAAACCATTAATGATGGCTGCATTCCACTTAGGAGAGGTCCTGGTATTAAACCCTTAATGATGGCTGCATTCCACTTAGGAGAGGTCCTGGTATTAAACCATTAATGATGGCTGCATTCCACTTAGGAGAGGTCCTGGTATTAAACCATTACTGATGGCTGCATTCCACTTAGGAGAGGTCCTGGTATTAAACCATTAATGATGGCTGCATTCCACTTAGGAGAGGTCCTGGTATTAAACCCTTAATGATGGCTGCATTCCACTTAGGAGAGGTCCTGGTATTAAACCCTTAATGATGGCTGTATTCCACTTAGGAGAGGTCCTGGTATTAAACCATTAATGATGGCTGCATTCCACTTAGGAGAGGTCCTGGTATTGTTCATGCTGACTCACTGAAACATCTTACTGGGACACTTGATGGAACTGAGCCATCGTTAAGGTTATCAATCTCAGCTGTGCTTTTCCTACTATGAGAAGTCAACATGTCTGCTGTGAAGAAGGTCCATTTGCTGCTGCACATGAATGTTAACCCTTGTGCTGTCTTCTCATCGACCATGAACTTGTTGTCCCTCCGGGCCAAACTTTTTTCTACGTTTTTTATGCTTATTTTGCAATGTTTTTGTCACTTATTTCCTTTTAAATTAACATAATTTATATGATTTATATGATTTTTTTGTTAAAACAAAGAAGAAATTATGAATTATTTTGACTGATAGTTGAGATCTTTGAGAATTTAGTTTTGCTATGAAATTGAATAAAACACCCAAAATGCAAAAGTAATCATTCATTATACCTGCGAAGACCACATCATGCATCCTGGTTATTTTTGGGTAATTTGGTTGTAAGAAACCCCATATTTTGAAAATGGGTCAAATTGTGGCCAGGTTGGCTCAGTGGGTAGAGCAGGCGCACATGTACTGAGAGGTTTAGATTAGATTAGATTAGATTAGATTAGATTAGATGGTTTTTATTGATCCCAAAAAAATGGGAAATAATAGTGTTGCAGCAGCAAAAATATCAGACACACAGCACACATACAGAGTTTAAATTAAATAATAGGAAACAATATACATGAAATAATAATTGAATACTACACGAGCAATATTTAAAATATATACAATTTGGAAATAAAATTTACAACTGATTCAACAGATGTAGATAAAGTTAATGTGCAAGTTGGTGAGTAAAAATGTACAACTGTTTCCCTAGTAAAGATAGGATTTAGATATAGCTGTTGTGCAAGGTTGTGCAAGGTGCATTCAGTGCAGTTTATGCCTCGACGCAGAAGGTCCAGGGTTTGAATGCGACCTGTGACGATTTCCTGCATGTCTTCCCCCCCACTCTCTCTCTCCCCTTTCATATCTCAGCTTTCCTATCAAATAAAGGCAGAAATGCCCCAAAAAACAGTCCCAAATGTCAAACAAATGGCCGATATCCTGGTACGTTTTGGAGGATTGGTTGGATACA